>NC_057812.1:708544441-708713761 GCF_018294505.1 Triticum aestivum | reverse complement strand
AGCATTGGTATCACTCGGAACCCGCTCAGAGGTGTATCTCCGGATCATCTCACAGACATAGTATCCACATAGATTGGTCTCCGGTGGCTGAATATCCCCAGCATTCTTAGCCTTTAACATTTTGAATTCTAGCTCTTTTTTGAATTCACCGACCTTTGTATCTACGAACCGTCTCCAAACCCTATGAGGCAAAGAAAATTAAATGAACAAGAGAGTTATTAATTAGTTACTTGATATTAGGAAATGAACGAAATAGGCCGATCGATATAGAGCGCAAATGAATGAAAATAATTACTTCTGCAGCATTCTTCTCATGCCGCCCCAAAGCTTTGGATCCATATTCACAGAGTCGTGGACGAGACATTCTGAGGTGTTAACTTTAATTACTAGCAGAATCCAGTGGAACCTGCGGACACGATACATGCACAGTACGTCATGCATAACTCATCGATTAGCCGGCCACATACCATGCATGGAGTAAACAAAAGAGAATGTTCTCAAGACAGAAACACTCACTCAAAATGGTAAGGAAATAGAATATCACTTTTGAGTTCCTGCTTTGTAAGAAACTACCACAGGTCTGCCTCCACGTCGGCGGGGTAACGCTCCAACACATGTCCATTAACGATGTGTGGGTCAATGAACATAACATCATGGATGTTCCTTACTCTGCATTCCTTAATCTTCATTCTGCATGTATAATAGCGGACACAACAATATAGTTAGGACATATATATAGTGCAGGCAATATGAACGAGATGGGGTAGAAATTAATAAATCACTTACAGAACGTAGCAACTGATGACAGATTTATCGAGCTCGCGCAGATTGAAAAGCTGGAACAATTCACTCAGTTCAATTTGTACATAGTAATGTTTGAAGTGATGCTCATGTCTAACTTCCGCATAAATATATTCTTTGGCGTTTTTATTTTTTATGTAACCCTTGTACCATTTCAGCAGACCTTTCATTTGTGGAGGTAGATCCTTTTCCTGCGCAGGCTCGACGAGAGGCCCATTCTTGACATATGTAATTACTACCTCCTTCACTGGCGCCTCATCAAGGCCTAACAGTTCACGAAGAGTAATACCTAAGTTGGCCGCTTGTTCTCTGGCACTCGTTACAGTCAATCCCTGTGCTGCCGCAGCTTGTATGATCTCGGGGGCATCCGGACAGAAGGCTTCCACTATAAGCGGGGCAATCGATTGTTTACTTTGTTCCCCGAGCTGGGCAACTTGTTTCCCGCTTTTTTTACTTTCGGCCTTCTCCCGCACTTTGTTCTCCTTGAACATAAGTGCCTGCCTGCGAAGTTCACGTGCATAGTCGTTAGGCAGATTCTTCGCGGCTTGGGACGGTGTGCTCAAAAATGACTTAGCCCACTTCTTTTGCTCATCAGAAAATACTGGCTTGGGCTCGGGCTCTCTTTTCTTCTTGCAGTCCGCCTTCCATTTCTCCAAATCAGCAGCCGCGGCCGCGTCGACTTCCTCGGCACTACGTTCCCAAGGCCTTGTGGGGAGAGGCTTCAGTGATGGCTCCGGTACCTTTGTGGTCTTAGGTACATAAGGGTCCGGGTTAATAATCCAGGACTGCTTCTGCTTCTTTGCCGGAGGTGGATTGGGGGGCGGCGTCTGATCACCCGCCGGACGTTGTGGACTGGGGGGCGGCGTCGGCTGACGTGACGGAGGTGTAGGTGAACCGCCACCACCACCACCACCACCACCACCGCCACCGCCACCACCACCACCGTAGGGGGGTGGACTTGTTGTCCTTGGCGCCTCGCCTGGAAACTTGATAAACTTCTTTTGCCATAGAATGAAATGGCGCTTGACATCTCCAAGTCTTTTCTCCCCTTCAGGTGTAGCAATGTCAATCTCCAGGTCCTCAAACCCTTGGACTATGTCCTCCACCGTGACACGAGCATAGCCATCTTGAATGGGGTTGTTGTGGTGGAGTGCTCCAGGTAAACATGGTAAAGCACTGCCGATGGCTACCTTCATGGACATGTTCCCGATAGGATAATACAGATGACATTCTTTCATCTCCTTTATATCGTCCACGGGGTAGCGAGGAGGCTCCGGTGAAGTAATTTCGACCACCAGAGGCTCCGGTGCAATAATTTGGACCACCAGAGGCTCCAGTGCAGTAATTTCGATCGTCGGTGCATCTGCACCAGCCGGTGGGGCCTCCGTGGAAGCTACGCTGCTTCTCCGCTGCTGGCTTCCGAGATCCGCTGGATGATCTTCATCACATCCATTTCCGATGCCAACCGCGCCACAACATCTGCTTCCCGATCCATCTTTCTCTTACGGCTTCTGTAACCGTACGGGTCATCGTTCTGGGGGAACCCTATTTTCCACGGAATGTGCCCCATGCCTCGTACACGTCCTTTCTTCTTTCTTTCTTCTTTTCTTCTTCCTTCTTTCTTTTTTTCTTCTTTCTTTTTTTCTTCTTTCTTTTTTTCTTCTTCCTTTTTTTTCTTCTTTCTTTCTTTCTTCTTTCTTTCTTCTTTCTTTTTTTCTTCTTTCTTCTTTCTTTCTTCTTTCTTTTTTTCTTCTTCCTTTTTTTTCTTCTTTCTTTTTTTCTTCTGTTGTTTTCTTCCTTTTTCTTTTTTTCTTCCTTTTTCCTTTTTTCTTCCTTTTTCTTGTTTTTCTTCTGTTTTTCTTTTGTTTTCTTCTTCCTTCTTTCTTCTTCTTCCTTTTTCCTTTTTCTTTCTTCTTCTTCTTCCTAAGTTGTTACGAACATATTTCTTTAATACTCCCATGAACCTCTCGAAGGGGAACATATTGTGTAGAAATACAGGACCGAGAACGAAAATCTCTTCGACTAGGTGAACCAGGAGGTGCGTCATAATATTGAAGAAGGATGGCGGGAACACCAACTCGAAACTGACAAGGCATTGGATCACATCGTTCTGTAACGGTGGTAGAACTTCTGGATTGATTACCTTCTGAGAGATTGCATTGAGGAATGCACATAGCTTCACAATGGCTACTCGAACATTTTCCGGCAGGAGCCCCCTCAAAGCAATCGGAAGCAATTGCGTCATAATCACGTGGCAGTCATGAGACTTCAGGTTTTGGAACTTTTTCTCCGCCATGTTTATTATTCCCTTTATATTGGACGAGAATCCAGACGGGACCTTCATACTGCTCAGGCATTCAAAAAAGATGACCTTCTCTTCTTTGGTCAGAGCGTAGCTGGCACGACCTTGAAACCATTCCGGATGCCGGTCATCAGGGTCTTTCAAACGTTGCTGGTCCTGCCGTGCTTCCTTTGTATCATTTGTCTTCCCATACACGCCCAAGAAGCTTAGGAGGTTCACGCAAATATTCTTCGTAACGTGCATCACGTCGATTGCAGAGCGGACATCTAGGACTTTCCAATATTCTAGCTCCCAGAATATAGATTTCTTCTTCCACATGGCTGCGTGCCCGTCAGCTCCCTTTGGAACTGATTGTCCGCCAGGACCCTTTCCAAAGATGACTTTCAAATCCTTGACCATATCAAATACCTCAGCACCAGTGCGTTCCGCAGGCTTCGGCCGGTGATCTGCCTTGCCGTTGTAATGCTTGCCTTTCTCTTACTGGATGAATTTTCGGAAGAAATCGACGATGCCCAAGGTACACGTTCTTCTTACAATTTGGCAAATGTACACTTTCAGTCTCATGTAAGCAGTGCGTGCATGCATTGTATCCCTTATTTGACAGTCCCGAAAGGTTACTAAGAGCAGGCCAATCGTTGATGGTTACGAAAAGCAACGCTCGTAGGTCAAATTCCTCTTGTTTGTGCTCATCCCACACACGGACACCACCCCACAGCTGTAAAAGTTCATCAACTAATGGCCTTAGGTACACATCGATGTCGTTGCCGGGTTGCTTCGGACCTTGGATGAGCACTGGCATCATAATGAACTTCCGCTTCATGCACAACCAAGGAGGAAGGTTGTAGATGCATAGAGTCACGGGCCAGGTGCTATGGCTGGAGCTCTGCTCGCCAAAAGGATTCATGCCATCCGTACTTAGAGCAAATCTTATGTTCCTTGCGTCAGCTGCAAAGTCTTTGAACCATCTGTCGATCTTTCTCCATTGCGTTCCATCTGCGGTGTGTCTCAACTCCCCGTCCGACTTACGGTCCTCTTTGTGCCATCGCAACAACTTGGCATGCTCTTTGTTCCTGAACAGACGTTTCAACCGTGGTATTATAGGAGCATACCACATCACCTTGGCGGGAACCCTCTTCCTGGGTTTCTGGCCCTCAACATCGTCACCAGGGTCATCGCCTCTGATCTTATAACGCAATGCAGTGCATACCGGGCATTCATTCAAATTCTCGTATTCACCGCGGTAGAGGATGCAGTCGTTGATGCATGCATGTATCTTCAGAACCTCTAAACCTAGAGGGCAGACAACCTTCTTTGCTTCGTACGTACTGGCGGGCAACTCGTTATCCTTTGGAAACATATTCTTCAATATTTTCAGCAAGTTTTCAAATGCCGAGTCAGCTACACCTGCCTCTGCCTTCCATTTCAGCAAATCCAGTGTGCAGCCCAGCTTTTTCAGACCATCATCGCATCCGGGGTACAGCGCCTTTCTATGATCCTCTAACATGCGATCCAAATTCTCCCTCTCCTTTTCAGTTTCACAGCGTCTCCGTGCATCAGCAATGGTCCGACCAAGATCATCAACGGGATCATCACGTGCCTCTTCTTCACCTTCCCCTTCACCTTCAGCATCCTCCATGAAAGTATCACCGAAATGAGCAAGATAGCTTTCATCGATGAAATCATCCCCTTCTTCATCTTCTTCCATTATAACCCCTCTTTCTCCATGCTTGGTCCAACAATTATAGCTTGGCATGAAACCGTGCCGAAGCAGCTGCATGTGAACATCTCTTGAGGAAGAGTAACCCTTCTGATTCTTACAGATAACACATGGACAGATAACAAAACCCCCCTGCTTGTTCGCATTAGCCACTACGAGGAAATCTTTCAAACCCGTAGTGAACTCGCCGGAGAGTCGGTTACCGTACATCCATTGCCGATTCATCTGCATTATTATAATATAAAATATATAATTAACCATCATGCATTTGTTAAACTAACTAGCTACAAACAATATAAATTAAACAATGAACTGCACACATGCATATTTTATCAATGACACACATGCATGAAAGGTTCAAGTTGCTAACCGCGATCGAGGAGGAAAAAATAAATGAGGAACCTCAAGTGTGGCTCCAACACTTCATATCATGTTTGTTTCACCCTCTTAGGGCATTTCATCAAACACCTTGTGTGCATAAGAGGAACCAAAAGCAAACCTACACCCCCTTGTGAAGCTTGTGAAGAGAAGTGGCACCAAATGGCTAAGTGAGCGTGCTGAACTGGTATATATAGGGGAGGAGCTTTAGTCACGGTTGGCCTGGCCAACCGCGACTAAAGGCCTTTGCGCACCTTTAGTCGCGGTTGGCCTGGCCAACCGCGACTAAAGCCCCTCACGTGCACCAGCTGGCCACCGAGCGCCCTGGGCCCAGGCCTTTGGTCGCGGTTCGTCTGCCGAACCGCGACTAAAGACTTCATTAGTCGCGGTTCCTACAGTTTCGCGACTAATGGGGCTGGACGGAAGCCTCTTTTTCTACCAGTGAACATGTGTAAAACTGAAACTCGATTGTCTATTTTTGGAAACAATCAGGTCGGTTAGACATGGTAGAATATACTGCCGTGGTCAGAGGATGTTTGTTGTGGGCAAACAACTGCATGAAGCAGCACAATATCTAGAAATTGTTCAGAATGTTGGCTGAATTAATATGTTTGTAATAGGTACGCTAAAGAATCCATTTTACAGTAGTTAGAATCTAGTACAGAAGGATCAATGTATCATATGAAGTTAAACACTAAATCTGTTTTTAGCAATCAATTCCATAGAATCTAGGTATGTTCACGTGTAGCCTATAAAAGATTTTCATATAATATTCATAAACCAATGGCAGATGATTTAAGAAGTCAAATTAGAAACTTCATATATCAAAAATGTAAAGGGAACACTTTAGACAGTTTGCCTTCAACACCAATATAAATTATGTATAAATGGTGTGATGAAAATAGTAAACGTAAAAATAAAAAAGTTAGACTTGATTGATATCATTACTGTTGCTTCATGGAACTCCATTCTCGATCTTGGAAAACCAAGACGCCTCCTTTCATATCACACATGCAAAGAAGATATTAGATAGCGGTCTCACACTTGATTGAATTCACCACCAGTTAAATTTGCTGAATTTGCTCGTCACAACTATAAGAAAAGGTAAACACATGAATGAGATAAAAATTCTAGACTGCCATTTAATTAAAATCCAAGATAATATTCTCAAGGTAAGGAAAAACTAATGCACGATATAGTCCACTGAAATGCAGTTGTAAAGTAGCTTAATAATTCCATGATTTGTGTGCTTCGGCGTGCTTGCTCGCTTACTATAGAATGTTCTTTGATTTCATCTAGTAATTTCTCAAGTGAACAATATGCATGGAATAAAAACTGAATCACGTTAAATACTTAGTCCTTGAATCAAGTCAAAGTTTCTGTACGCAATACCATGATGTATCTCAGTCCACTTTCTCTACCAGCCGAGAACTCATAATATTAGATGTATGTAAAATGTGGCAAAATGTTAACTTAAATAGCCTGAAGTAACTGTTATCACACACCAACTATACGTGCTGTCAATGCTTGCCCATAATGTACACCGGCACCATTTTTCTGTTTTCAAAACAAAATAGATGGAAGAAATGAATATTAGTCTAGCCAACTTACCTACATATGCATTGCACTTGCCACAAATAGCGTCAACCCTATGACAGGGTATTAAGGATAAACTATATGAGTAAAATTATTAGCAGGAGATTCAAGGGTTCTGAGTTACTTGCCAAGTGGATGCAACAACAAAATTGAACAGTGTCGAGCAAATAAAGAGCTCCACCACCAGTATGCCACAGTTCTTAGCTCGGCAGCCTTGTTGACTGTGATGGACGTCCAATCTATTTCAAAGATTGGATGGTATAGTTACTTCTCTATATCAGCCTTCATTGGATAAAATCATTAGCAGCCTAAAACTAGGTGTCTGATTAATTTCTGCACGTCAAGAATTTAAAAGCTAATGAGATTCCAGATTTCAATGATTAAAGAGGAACAAAATCACGTGCAGTGTTGGTGCAAGTGCAAGTTAATGCCAGCTCGAGTGCTTACAGCGGCGACGACGAAGCAAGTTGACATCCAGAAGCTAGTACACACATGTACACATCAGCCAATCGATACCTTTCTTGATCAATTCCGCCGAGAACAGAACTGGCATGCACGCAAAAACGATGGGTTGATTGCTTCAAATCATGGTGGTACAAATTCATGCTACGTGATTAGATGTATAGAAGTTAGATCTAGGCCGCAGGAGAGGATGAATTGGATCATACCCCTGCCTTTTAAATCAATTTCAGCATGGATGGAATCCAGAGCGATCGTAGGGGACGCGCGATGATGATCTGGTCAGGAGAGGCGGGGAACAGAAGGAAACCGTAGCCTGCAGGCATGACGATGGGCCTTTTAGGGATAAGTTTTTCTTCTATGAAATTAAGGCAGGGAGTCCTGTAGGAAATATGCGCATGCCTCAAATAGTCGTTGGTACAACTCCTCCCCTGCATCAACTATGTTGGGACAAATTCATCTGCTGGATTGAAAATAGACGTTAGATTACTCCGTAGCAAGAACTTGAAAACAGATTAGAATCGAGATTTTTATATTGGAGAGGAACAGAATCACAGGCTGCAGGAGAGGATCAGATTGGATCTGATCGTACCCAATACTTTTACACTGATTCAAACTTGGATGGATCACCAAAGTCATTGACGTCCCGAAGAATGAACACTCCTTTGAGGAAGGACGATCTTGAGGGGATTTTTATTTACAGGATCTTTAGATTTTTTATATAGGAGTGTGATATATTGGGTTTTCTGTTTTGGGATCGCTGGGGACCTTTTATCTTAAATCGCTGGACACTTGAGGGGAAGAGGAGAGATCAGTCCACAACGAACATTGGTGGAGAGACGTTTATCTTAAATCACTGGACACTTGAGGGGAAGAGGAGAGATCGGTCCACAACAAACATTGGTGGAGAGACGTGGAGCCATGGAGGAGTCTCTTTTTTGATGTTTTTTTTGCATTGGCTGATTGATGGTTAGGTGGCCGTGGATTACCTGTATTAATCTACACCGTTATAATTCGGTCCCACGTGATTAACGGCTTATAAAATCTGATTAACGTGGTAATTTCTAGGGAGTCAAGAATTAGTATAGGTGTTTTTTTGCATTGGCTAATTGATGGTTAGATGGCCGTGGATTACCTGTATTAGTCTACACGGTTATAATTCGGTCCCACGTGATTAACGGCTTGTAAAATCTGATTAATGTGGTAATTTCTAGGGAGTCAAGAATTAGTATGGGTATAGATCCTCTACTAGTTCCTGCTACCAGTGCGAGCACAACAAGTCAAGACTATGCGTAAATTAATTATATTTTAGTCATTTTTTGTGTTCTAAAATGCCTGCCGGCTCGCGGAAGGACGAGTTGCTGGCACACGCGTGGATTCAATGAAGGCATGCGGGCCAGTCTTAAGCTGGTTGCACACGTCGAGGAGGCGTGCTCAGCCGGGCCTGCAGCGAGTGCGGTGATGGGGTTATGTACCTAGGGTAGGGTCATGGACCTGATCTAAGTACCTTACCCAAGGACACCCTTAGAAGAAGTCACCTTCCAGTCGACCAACGAGGGACACACTCGACTGACTTGAAGGACTCGACCACGAAGACTCACTCGACCACCAGAAGGTCAAGAGGCACTCCGCACTGCAACGGCCTGTAATCAAGTAGACTTTATGATAGTAAAGGCACTTTATGTGGGGCGTTACCAGTAACGCCCCAGACTTAACTCACCTTAAACCCTCTCCTATGTGGGCTGGCTGGGGTCCTGGCGCACTCTATATAAGCCACCCCCCTCCCCAGGTAGAGGGGTTCGGCACCTTGTAACTCATATACTCATAATCCACTCGACCGCCTCCGGGCTCCGAGACGTAGGGCTGTTACTTCTTTCGAGAAGGGCCTGAACTCGTACATCCCTTGTGTTTACAACCTCTCCATAGCTAGGACCTTGCCTCTCCATACCTACCCCCACTCTACTGTCAGGCTTAGAACCACGACAGTTGGCGCCCACCGTGGGGCAGGTGTTTTAGCGATTTTTGTGGAGAAGTTGCGATTCTTCCGAGTACTTTCATCATGGTGTCTGCTGGAGTTTTGGTCGGGGGTCAAGAGATCCGTCTCGGCACTCTCACCTTCATCGCCGACGACTCCGCGTGGCTCCATGAGGCTCCACTCGACGTTGATGCGCTCCCCGTCCGCGGTGCGACGCATTTTCGTGCATGTGTCCGCGGCGTTCTGCTGCGGCAACCGTCGACCCAGTATCGGTCGGCTCCTCCATCGTCCACCCTCCCGGTCTCCCGCCAGCGCAAGCGCTCAGGCCGGTCGAGGCTTCAGCGATGGGTGAGGCACGCGGTGGCTCGCCAATCGGCCACCACCCAAGTTGCGGCAATCGAGCCCGACGAATCTCTCTACGGCTTGTTCGATCTATCGACTGGCTCCGTAGAGACTGCATCCGAGTGCGGTAGCAGTGATCCAGCGGCGGAAATCTTGATGGTCGACGGGCCCCACAGTCCCCCTGGCTTCGCCCGTGATGGTGGAGCAGGTGACGGCGGCGACCCTGCACGAGGCTACGAAGAGTACCAGCCCGAGCCACTCGACTCTCTGCAAAGAGAGGAACTTCGCCGCAGGAACGTGGATCCCCTGCGTACTCCCATCGCAGGAGAAACCCCCGAGGCTCGTGCCTTGGAGGAGGCACGTCTGGCCAATTTGGCCGAACGCACTCGACTGGAGAATCTTCAGCGAGCACTCGACGAGCGCGCGCGGCAACGAGTTCCCGACACCAGTCGACGTCAACTCTTCCCGCCGACTCAGGTATATCGAACCCCAATCCAGAATTTAGCAGCTGCGACCCGTATAGCAGAGTCCATCCAGCCTTCGCAGTCGGAAGCTGGCAGAGGTTTGCTGCAGATCAGGGATCTGCTCCGGGCAGCAGGAGATCAGAATTCAGCCGTGTCTCAGTCGCGCAACAGAATTCACAGTCGATCCGTCACTGCGAATACGGTTCAGTCGGCTCACAGCCCCAGATCACCTCCGCGGCGTGAAGGGCGCGAGAATCGACGAGATCAATATGGCGACCGACTCGACCGAGATGATAGGCGTCGAGTGCCCAATTCCCCTCCGAGGGGTGGGTCTTACGCTCCTTGGCAGCAAGATGACAGGCGTCAGTACAGTACAGGGCGAAGGGTTCCAGTCGACCCCAGAGAACCAGGCTTCAACGCGCGATCCATTATCGTGCAAGGTTTGGTCGACCGGAACAGAGCCCATCGAGGCGGACTCGACAGAGATGTACCCACAAGCAGTCGAGTGCATGTTTCTGGTCCTGAATGTTTCAGCAGATCTATCAGAGCCGAAGTTATCCCTCCCAATTTCAGGTTGGCAACAGGAGTCAGCAAGTTCACTGGTGAGTCTAAGCCTGAAACTTGGCTTGAGGACTACCGAGTGGCAGTTCAGATTGGTGGTGGGAGCGACGAGGTGGCCATGAAGCATTTACCCCTCATGCTGGAAGGTTCTGCCAGGGCATGGTTGACTCAATTACCTCCTAGCAGCATTTACACTTGGGAGGATCTGTCTCGAGTGTTCATCAGAACGTTTGAAGGAACTTGCAAGCGACCAGCTGGATTGACAGAGTTGCAAGTCTGCGTGCAGAAGGCTAATGAGACTCTCAGAGAGTATATTCAGAGGTGGATCACTTTGCACCACACTGTGGAGAATGTGTCTGATCATCAGGCAGTCTGCGCCTTCAAAGATGGCGTCAAGAACAGAGAACTGAGTTTGAAGTTTGGTCGAACCGGTGACATGACCTTGAGTCGGATGATGGAGATTGCTACCAAGTACGCCAACGGCGAAGAAGAAGACCGACTCCGAAGCGGCAAGCACAAGCCGAGTCAGTCGGAAAAAGGAAACACCAGTCGGAAACAGAAGCGGAAGGCTGAACCGGCAGCTCCTGGAGAGGCTCTGGCCGTGACTCAGGGAAAGTTTAAGGGGAAACCAAAAGGATCCTGGAACCCCAAGAAGGTAAAGGATAAAGAAGGGAACGACGTAATGGATATGCCATGTCACATCCACACGAAGAAAGACGAAGAGGGGAATATCATCTACCCAAAGCACACCACTCGCCAATGTCGACTCCTGATCCAGCAGTTTCAGGGAAAACAGTCTAAGGACAAGGAGAAGGAGTCGGACAAGGCCGAAGACAAGGAGGACAGTGAGGAAGGATATCCGCATATCAACTCCACTCTGATGATCTTTGCAGATGTGGAAAGCAGGAGTCGACTGAAAGTGATTAACCGAGAGGTGAACATGGTTGCCCCAGCAAAAGCAAATTATCTGAAATGGTCTCAAACACCCATCACATTCGACCAATCTGATCACCCGACTCATATTGCCACCCCTGGGAGGCAAGCTTTGGTGGTCGATCCAGTTGTCGAAGGCACTCGACTGACAAAGGTGCTGATGGATGGTGGAAGCGGGCTGAATTTGTTGTATGCAGACACACTGAAAGGAATGGGCATTCCGATGTCCCGACTGAGCACTAGTAACATGAGCTTTCATGGAGTTATACCAGGGAAGAAAGCCGAGTCACTCGGCCAAATAGCTTTGGACGTGGTGTTTGGTGATTCGAAACATTTTCGCAAAGAAAAGTTGACGTTTGAGGTCGTGGATTTTCAGAGTGCATATCATGCCATTTTGGGGAGACCAGCTTACGCACGGTTCATGGCTCGACCATGTTACGTGTACCTCAAATTGAAGATGCCCGGCCCCAAAGGAGTGATCACTGTCACCGGTGATAGGAAAAAGGCAGAAGAGTGCTTTCAGAAGGGCTCCAAGATTGCCGATTCCCAGGTGACAGCGGTCGAGTTCGAGGAATACAAGCAAAACGCAGATCCGAGTGACTTGCTGCGATCAAAGAAACCCGCCACAGAGTCTGCATTCCAGTCGTCCGGTGAGACGAAGCCTGTTCACATTCACCCGACCGACCCCGATGCAGCTCCGACCCGCATCTCCACAACACTCGACCCAAAATAGGAAGAAGCGCTCATCCAGTTCCTCCGTGAGAACTGGGACATTTTTGCATGGAAGCCCGCTGACATGCCAGGTGTTCCCAGGGGACTGGCTGAGCATCGCCTAAGAGTCGACTCATCTGCAAAACCAGTCAAAGAGCATCTTCGGCGGTCCGCCGTCCAGAAGAGAAAAGCCATTGGTGAAGAAGTGGCTCGACTGTTGGCGGCAGGATTTATCCGAGAGATATACCACTCCGAGTGGCTCGCTAATGTCGTCATGGTTCCTAAGAAGGACAAGTCGCTCCGAATGTGCATTGATTTCAAGCACATCAACCGGGCCTGCCCGAAAGATCATTTTCCTCTCCCTCGCATAGATCAAATTGTTGACTCGACCGCGGGATGCGAGAGGCTATCTTTTTTAGATGCCTACTCCGGGTACCACCAGATCCGTCTGTACGGACCCGACGAGGTAAAAACAGCTTTCATCACTCCATTCGGGTGCTTCTGCTATATCACCATGCCATTCGGCCTCAAGAATGCCGGAGCCACATTTATGCGAATGATTCAGAAGTGTCTACTCACTCAAATCAGTCGGAATGTGGAAGCATATATGGATGATATTGTTGTCAAGTCACGAAAAGGTTCCGACCTGCTCGCTGATCTCGCCGAAACATTTGCCAACCTCAGAAGATATGATATCAAGCTCAATCCATCAAAGTGCACATTTGGAGTTCCTGGTGGCAAGTTACTCGGTTTTCTCGTTTCCGAACGGGGAATCGACGCTAACCCAGAGAAGATTGGCACTATTCTCCGAATGAAACGCCCTGTGCGAGTGCACGATGTCCAGAAGCTTACTGGATGCTTGGCCGCATTAAGTCGATTCATCTCACGACTCGGTGAAAAGGCATTGCCTCTTTACCGACTGATGAAGAAGACAGACAAGTTCGAGTGGACTCCAGAAGCTGATGCAGCGTTTGCCGAGCTAAAAGCTCTGCTCTCCACCCAGCCGGTGCTTGCTGCTCCAATCAGCAAAGAGCCTCTGTTGCTCTATATCGCAGCCACAGGACAAGTCGTCAGTACTGTGCTTACGGTCGAGCGGGAAGAAGAAGGAAAAGCTCTCAAAGTTCAGCGCCCAGTGTATTATTTGTCTGAAGTCTTGACTCCATCCAAGCAGAGATATCCTCATTATCAGAAGCTTGTGTATGGAATATACATGACCACAAAGAAGGTTGCTCATTATTTTTCTGATCATTCCATCACAGTCGTCAGCGACGCTCCACTATCAGAGATTTTGCACAACAGAGATGCAACTGGTCGAGTGGCCAAATGGGCGATTGAACTTCTTCCCCTTGATATCAAGTTTGAGGCAAAGAAAGCCATTAAGTCCCAGGCAATAGCAGATTTCCTCGCCGAGTGGATTGAACAACAGCAGCCGACTGAAGTTCACTCGGAGCATTGGACCATGTTCTTTGATGGCTCTAAGATGTTGAATGGTTCCGGTGCTGGGGTTGTCCTGGTTTCCCCCAGAGGAGATAAGCTCAGATATGTGCTCCAGATTCACTTTGATTCCTCCAACAATGAGGCAGAATATGAGGCCCTCTTATATGGGTTGCGCATGGCCATTTCACTCGGCGTCCGTCGCCTGATGGTCTATGGCGACTCGGATTTAGTGGTCAACCAGGTGATGAAAGAGTGGGACGTGAGAAGCCCAGCCATGACTGGATACTGCAGTGCAGTGAGGAAGCTGGAAAAGAAGTTCGAGGGGTTGGAGCTCCATCATATACCCCGACTGAAAAATCAAGCAGCTGATGATCTAGCAAAGATAGGTTCCAAGAGAGAAGCCATTCCGAGTGGTGTGTTCTTGGAGCATATACACACTCCGTCAGTCAAAGAAGATCCTTTCACCGAAGAAACTCCACAGCCCAAGAGTGCCACAGATCCGACTGAAGTTGAAGTCCCAGCGGTGGTCGACTTGATCATGGAGGTTTTGGTGGTCATTCCCGACTGGACAGTTCCGTATGTCGCATATATCCTGAGAAAAGAGCTTCCGGAGGATGAGGAAGAGGCTCGACAGATCGTCCGTCGATCTAAGGCCTTTACCGTAATCAAAGGACAATTGTACAGAGAAAGCGCGACTGGAGTTGGTCAGAAGTGCATAACACCAGAAGAAGGTCGACTCATCCTCAATGATATTCACTCGGGAACCTGTGGTCATCATGCGTCCTCTCGGACCATCGTGGCCAAAGCATACCGAGCCGGATTTTACTGGCCAAAGGCGAATGAGATGGCAAAAGAGATAGTGGATAAGTGCGAGGGATGTCAGTTCTACTCGAATATGTCGCACAAGCCTGCGTCAGCTCTGAAGACCATCCCACTCGTCTGGCCTTTCGCAGTATGGGGATTGGACATGGTCGGTCCTTTGAGAACAGGACGAAGTGGCTTCACGCATGTACTGGTGGCAGTCGACAAGTTCACCAAGTGGATCGAGGCTAAACCAATCAAGAACCTTGACACCGGTACTGCTGTTAGCTTCATCAGGGAACTAATATTCAGATATGGAGTCCCGCACAGCATCATTACGGATAATGGGTCGAACTTTGACTCGGAGGAATTCAGAGATTTCTGCAACTCCCAAGGCACACGGGTCGACTACGCTTCAGTCGCCCATCCGCAGTCGAATGGACAAGCAGAGCGAGCTAATGGACTGATTCTTAAGGGATTGAAGCCTCGACTGATGCGTGATCTCAAACACGCAGCTGGAGCTTGGGTCGACGAACTTCCCTCAGTACTTTGGGGACTGCGGACCACACCTAATCGGTCGACCGGAAGAACTCCATTCTTCTTGGTCTACGGAGCTGAAGCAGTCTTGCCGAGTGATCTTCTCCACAATGCTCCTCGAGTTGAAATCTACAACGAAGCAGAGGCTGAACAAGCGCGGCAGGACGCAGTCGACCTTTTAGAGGAAGAAAGGGAGATGGCTCTGATCCGGTCGACCATCTACCAACAAGATTTGCGTCGTTTCCACGCCAGAAATGTGAGAGGTCGAGCCTTCCAGGAAGGGGATTTGGTTCTCCGAGTGGATCAGCACAAACCACACAAGCTTGCTCCTTCTTGGGAAGGCCCCTTCATCGTCACCAAGGTTCTCCACAACGGGGCGTACCGTCTTTACAACGTCGAGCATAATATCGACGAGCCCCGAGCTTGGAACGCGGAGCTACTCCGCCCATTTTATACTTAAGTTTTATCACTCGGAGGAGTTGCAATAAAGTACTTCTGTAGTTCATGGACCTCAAAATAATAGTGTCATAGTTCCTCCATAATTTCTGTCACTTTTTATTTTTGTCCAATAAAATTCCCCCTCAGTGGGTGACTTAGCTGCGAATCTGTTTCGTCTAAGTTTGTAAAAATCCTACCGAGTGGTGAGCCAGACTCCCACTCGGAGGCTTAGCTGCGAATCCGTTTCGCCTAAGTTATCAAAATCCTACCAAGTGGTAAGCCAGCCTTCCACTCGGAGGCTTAGCTGCAGTCCAAGGACTCTCCTAAGTTATAAAAATCCTACCGAGTGGTTAGCCAGACTTTCATTCGGAGGCTTAGCTGCAGCCCTGTGCTCGCCTAAGTTTGTAAAAATCCTACCGAGTGGTAAGCCAGACTTTCACTCGAAGGCTTAGCTGCAGCCCTGTGCTCGCCTAAGTTTGTAAAAATCCTACCGAGTGGTAAGCCAGACTTCCACTCGGAGGCTTAGCTGCAGTCCAAGCACTCGCCTAAGTTATCAAAATCCTACTGAGTGGTAAACCAGACTTTCACTCGGAGGCTAAGCTGCAGCCCTGTGCTCGCCTAAGTTATAAAAATCCTACCGAGTGAAAAGCAAACCTCTCACTCGGGGGCTTAGCTGCAGTCCAAGCACTCGCCTAAGTTATAAAAATCCTACCGAGTGAAGAGCAACCCTCTCACTCGGGGGCTTAGCTGCAGTCCAAGCACTCGCCTAAGTTATCAAAATCCTACCGAGTGATAAGCCAGACTTTCACTCGGAGGCTTAGCTGCAGCCCTATGCTCGCCTAAGTTATCAAAATCCTACCGAGTGGTAAACCAGACTTTCACTCGGAGGCTTAGCTGCAGCCCTGTGCTCGCCTAAGTTATAAAAATCCTACCGAGTGAAGAGCAAACCTCTCACTCGGGGGCTTAGCTGCAGTCCAAGCACTCGCCTAAGTTATAAAAATCCTACCGAGTGAAGAGCAACCCTCTCACTCGGGGGCTTAGCTGCAGTCCAAGCACTCGCCTAAGTTATAAAAATCCTACTGAGTGAAGAGCAACCCTCTCACTCGGGGGCTTAGCTGCAGTCCAAGCACTCGCCTAAGTTATCAAAATCCTACCGAGTGATAAGCCAGACTTTCACTCGGAGGCTTAGCTGCAGCCCTATGCTCGCCTAAGTTATAAAAATCCTGCCGAGTGAAGAGTAAACCTCTCACTCGGGGGCTTAGCTGCAGCCCAGTGCTCGCCTAAGTGGACTGAAGAATAAGTCGATTGCAGTAAAGGCGCCTGGCTTTGAACCTGCAAAAGACATTTCGAGCCAAAGGCAATCGTATTCAAGCACCAAATTCAAGTTTGAATCGATATCTAAAGGAACCGAGAGTGCTCAGGCGTTAAGCCTGTTAAGGTTTATCGGTTACAATTCCACTCGGCATACCGAGGCAAATTTAAAGCGTCGAGCCAGAAGAAGTTTTTTACCCCTCCTGTGGAGGGCTGGAAGGTGCAACGAATTCATCAAGGTCAATTCCGTCGGCGATCCGAGTGGCAGCTGCAAGGAAAGTTTCCATAAAGGACCTGAAGTCGTGTTTCTTGGTGTTGGCCACCCGAAGAGCCGCCAGCTTCTCTTCTCGCGCATCTTTACAGTGGACTCGGGCCAGACACAGAGCAACATCTGCACCACACCGAGCCGAGGACTTCTTCCATTCCTGCACTCGACCAGGGATCGTGTTCAACCGGGCCATCAGCGACTCAAGGTCATTCTGAAGTGTCTCCTCAGGCCAGAGCGTCGAGTCGATGCGAGATGTGGCGGCCTTCAGCCTTGCGAGATAGTCCACGACAGCTGCAACACGAGACTCCAGTCGGAAAACATCCATGGCAACTTCGTCGTTCACCGGAGAATTGACGGGGTCGAGGTTTGGCTCCAGCCGGCTAGTTTCTTCTTCAAAGTTTTGACAAAATTCTGCAAGGATGATCACTAAGTCAAGGGATGGTCGAATGGAAAAACCACAATTGGAAATGTTTGCCAAGCATAGAGGTTTACCTTCAAGCATAAGAAACAGCTTCTTGGCAAGACCACTCAGGAAGGCCTCCAGATCAGTTTTCTTCCCAGTCAATTTGCTGACTTGGTCGGTCAGGGCAGCTTTATCAGTTTTAGTCGACTGACCTCCTTGTTGGCGATCCCAAGAGCAGCTTTCAGATTGGTATTGTCTTGTTCAAGCTTGGTGACTGAAGCTAACTTCTCGTCAGCAAGCTTGATCTTCTCAGCTAGTTCGAGGTCTTTCTTCTGTTGGGCCTCCCTTACCTTACCTGCAAGTTACAGCAAGGTCAGATTTTGAAACAAGCAAGGGGAAAAGCAGTCGTCAGGGTCTCACCAAACATACCTTCGGTCTCCTCCTTTGCCTTCGTCAGCTTCTCCTGAACCAGCTTCAAGCTCAGCTCGAGTTGAGTGTGCTTGTTTTCCAGCTCAGAGTAGCGAGCCACAAGATCACAAGAGTTCTGCGAAGAACCAATCGACTAAATGTCAAATATAATTCACTTCCGAGTGAAAAAGGAAAAAACACACGTTTCTAAGACTACAGCCGAATACAAGCATTCGACCGTAGTCTCGGGGACTACACCCAGTGGGTGCACTCAGCGTGCCCCCACTAATTCTGTTGAAGACAAAGTCGACCAGTCGACCTCAAAAAAAAAGACGAGATGTATTCTTTAAGACTGTAATCAACTGCAAGCAGTCGACCACAGTCTCGGGGACTACACCCAGTGGGTGCACTCAGCGTGCCCCCACCGGTTTGTGAAATCCAGTCGACATAGTCGACTGACAGAAAGATTGACATCATAAAGCCTAAGGCCGACTGCCAGCAGTCGACCTTAGCCTTGGGGACTACACCCAGCGGGTGCACTCAGCGTGCCCCCGCTCACACGGAGTTTAATCGACACACCCAGTGGGTGACTACTATAAATTCCGGAAAGGAAAAGTTTTTGGTAGCATATCCAACAGAACAAACAGTGGTCGACTGACCTGAACATTGCTTTGAAGGGCAGAACTGGCGTCATAAGCTGCCTGGCTCGCATCCCGGATGGTCTTCAATTGCTCCATCATGATTCCCGCCTGGCGTATCGCTTCCTTCGCCGCGCCAGCTTGGTCCTCTGGGACGTGGTGCGTCGTGAAGAGGGAGGGCTGCTGAGCACTCGTCAATGGATCTGCGAAGGACACCGTGTGTCGAGTGGTGTTCTCTTCCTCCGCAATCAGAATCTCAGGCGCCGTCACATCCTGGGGCACCTTACTGGCGGACGCTTTCCTACTCCTCCTGCGCTTCAGTGGTTCTTCATCCTCATCATCATCAGGGAGATTGATAACAGTATTGGGTGGAGCTACGGAGAAGAATCAGGATCAGAGATCGCGAGTCAGTCGACTAAGAACGGCGTTAAGAATACAGTACCTGGGTTCGAAGTTGCTGCGTCCTCCATCTCGTGGTCATCAGCCCGGGCTGAGGTTTCAGAAGTAGCAGCACTGCAACTCCAAAGGATCAGTCGACTAACTTCAGCGTCGACCAGAGACAAAGTTCACACAAAATAAGAAGACTTAAGCAGCACGATTACCCTGATATGGTGGGGATGGACACCTTCATCTTCGGCAGGAGCTTGATCGGCTTCGACGAGGCCGCCCTGGGCTGCTTCGGCGCCTTTTCAGTCGGCACCGGAGAGGTGGTCCGAGGGCGCTTGGTCGACTGAACAACGGTCGCAACCCCCTTGCCACGTTCAGACGAAGGGTCGTGGACCAGCTTCGACCGCCTTTTTGAGCGCGGTGGTACGACCTCCTCCTCCTCTTCTTCCTCGTCCTCAACGTCATCTTCATCACCGTCGTCATCATCATCGTCGTCGTCATCCTCTGCAACGTCCGAGTCCCATTCCTCCTCTTCCTGGCTCTCGCCCCCGCTCGCCTCACCCTCCTCAGTCGGAGCTTGTGCCCCATTGGGCATCGAGTACAGCTCGGTGAGAGCCTAGCAGATATCAAGACAAGGATCAGTCGACCAGTCGGCAGGATAAACGGAAATGAATGCGACGAGAACGCAGTGGAGAGCAGAGCAAGTGTACCTTGTTTGGATCGCTGTTGTGGTCGAGTGGAGGAATCCTTCTGGCTCCGCGTGGGTTATCCTTATTTCCGGTAACGGCTACCATCCATCTTTCCAGAGTGACGTCGTCGACTGCTTCTGGATGGACTCTAGTCTCGTCTTCAGTCCCACAGTACAACCACATGCAGTGGCTCCGGAACTGAAGGGGCTGGATGCGACGCCTAAGGAAGACCTCCAGGAGATCCATGCCCGTCACTCCCTCCCGAACCAACTGCACCACGCGCTCCATCAACATCTTCACGTCAGCTTTCTCCTCCGGAATCAACTTCAGAGGGGAGGGCTTGTTCACTCGGTCCATGGTAAACGGAGGGAGTCCACTCGACTGCCCTGGCGTCGACTGGACCTGGCAGTAGAACCAAGTCGACTGCCAGCCTCTGACGGACTCGGGAAAGGTCATGGGCGGGAAGGTGCTCTTATTCCTCACCTGGATCCCCAGACCCCCACACATTTGGACGACTCGGGTTTTCTCATCACCTGGGCTCGCCTTCTTCACGGTCTGAGAGCGACACGTGAATATATGCTTGAACAAACCCCAGTGCGGTCGACAGCCCAGGAAACCCTCACACATGGACACGAACGCGGCAAGATAGGCAATAGAGTTTGGGGTAAAGTGGTGGAGCTGCGCTCCAAAGAAATTCAAGAAGCCACGGAAGAAAACACTCGGCGGCAAGGAAAATCCACGATCAACATGGGTGGCCAAGAGCACACACTCACCCTCTTCTGGCTGGGGCTGCCACTCCTTCCCCGGAAGCCTCGCAGCTCCATGAGGGATCAAGCCCTCGTTGGCCATGTCGAGGAGGTCATTCTCTGTGATGGTCGACTGGATCCAGTCTCCTTGGACCCAGCCCTTCGGCAGGCGGGATCTGGACGAGGACCCGCCGCGGCTGGTGGATCTCCCCTTTGCCTTCTCCGACGCCGACGCCTTCTTCGCACGTTCCAGCGCCGCCGTCTTCTCCTTGGCCATGGTTGCCGGCGAGATGCGCGAAGGGAAGTGGTGCGGGGGCGAGAGCGAGCGCGCTGGGCGGGGACGAAGGGAGCAGAGAGAGAGAGAGAATGCTGAGGCACAGTACAGAAATCCTCGCCGGGCGCATTTATAAGGTCCCTTCCGAGTGGATGACAGGTGGGCCCGGTCGATCTAATCATATCCAGGAACAGTTATGCAGACGGGATACGTGGCGAAAAAAGCGGCGCGGAGATCGAGGCGTCTATGTCCCGTCCCATCCGAACGCCGCGGTCCGCTCCGCTTCGCGCGCGTCCCCAAATTTCGCATCCCGCGGAATCCGCGAACAGCAGATCAGTCTGTCAGACACGGGGTTTCCGGCGATCCGTCGCTCGGAGATCGTCGAAGCCCGAAAGATCACTCGACGCAAGAATAGAATGGATCGAGTCGACTGAAGACAAGTTGCTCACTGTCGACGAAGAGATTCTTTGGTCCAGGACAACGCACGACCAGAGCGCAAAGGTTAATCGGAAACGACATCAACTCCTTCCTCACTCGAAGCCTCAATCCATTCGGGGGCTAATGATGGGGTTATGTACCTAGGGTAGGGTCATGGACCTGATCTAAGTACCTTACCCAAGGACACCCTTAGAAGAAGTCGCCTTCCAGTCGACCAACGAGGGACACACTCGACTGACTTGAAGGACTCGACCACGAAGACTCACTCGACCACCAGAAGGTCAAGAGGCACTCTGCACTGCAACGGCCTGTAATCAAGTAGACTTTATGATAGTAAAGGCACTTTATGTGGGGCGTTACCAGTAACGCCCCAGACTTAACTCACCTTAAACCCTCTCCTACGTGGGCTGCTGGGGTCCTGGCGCACTCTATATAAGCCACCCCCCTCCACAGGTAGAGGGGTTCGGCACCTTGTAACTCATATACTCATAATCCACTCGACCGCCTCCGGGCTCCGAGACGTAGGGCTGTTACTTCTTCCGAGAAGGGCCTGAACTCGTACATCCCTTGTGTTTACAACCTCTCCATAGCTAGGACCTTGCCTCTCCATACCTACCCCCCACTCTACTGTCAGGCTTAGAACCACGACATGCGGCCCTCTTGGCCGGCGCGCCGGTTCAATGCCTGCGCTATGAGAGGTCGTGTCCGTGTCAGAGCAATCACTCCCTCCAGTCCTTTTTTGTTTGGGTATAACAAAATCTTGTTTTCCATTCATATTTTACAAGTAAAATTGGTGGATAAACTTTGACCCAAAGTACAATGGGGACTACTAAACCAGAATGGAGTTAGTAGTTTTTTTAATCAAAGAAGGGTTTCCCCTTCCGATTTTCATTACTGAAAACCAGCATCTAAATCTAAACCATAGTATTTGCCCTAGAACTACCAGGTTCAACATCTCGCAACATAAACCCATACAACCTCCATCGCAAAAAAAACCATACAACCATACGCCAAGGAGGTACGTAGTTCTATGAATTCCATTTTCGCTCCATACCAATCATTCTAAAAACTACTTACTACTTATAACGTGCCATTGAAAATCGGAACTCTTAACCCCGCTAAAAAACAATATTTTAAACGTGGCTACTCGATTTGTGGCAACTCGCAAGCCACCGTGCTCCATGTCGTTCACCTGTGGCCCCGACCATCAACTCCTACGGATCAAATTATCACGCGAGCTGACTATTCCTACAAAGCTGCTCCACCACGTACCCGGTACCCGCGAATGTAGCAATCGTGTACCTAGGGTTTTAGGGTTTATTTGTTAACGTCGCCTTTACGTAACACTCATGTGTGCGAGAAAGCGAGATGCCGACTGCGTGCATGTGCCTCTTCTCTTCGTATATGTACTCCACCGTTTTTCTGGTGTCCAAAAAACTATAATAACTACTAGCAATGTGCCAATGCGTTACCACACGATCAAAGTAGATTAATACATATTCACCGATTTGATAGAAAAAAATGTCTAGTTTTGAAATACATATATCACTGAAAACATGTTATGTTTCACTCAAAATATATAACTTTGGCCGTTTTAATGAGATAAGGGAGGAATGTTGTTGGTTTCAAGATTCGAGAAGTGATATATAAGGGAGGAATGTTGTTGGTTTCAAGATTCGAGAAGTGGTATATGTCTAATTTCTACTCTTACTAGCAAGATGCCCGTGCATTGCACGGAACATAAAGAACTTGTGGGAGAAAAGGATGAACGAGGGAAAGCCTTATCTGCAAATGTGGTGAAGAGTGCGGGTAAATTGCCATATTTTCCTTCCTATCCATCAGATATAAATCGGACGACCTACATTGCAGGATGGCAGGCCCACCATCATAACCAACTCTATTTTTTATCCCTACTCTTATAAAAAGCATTGTCAGTGATGATCGTGTGCCTGCCATCCTGTAATATAGGCCGTCCGATCTATATCTAACGGATAGGAATGAAACTATGGCAATTTTGCAAAAAGATACCCACACCCCTCTCCACATTTGCAAATAAGGCCTTCCCTCGTTCATCCTTTTCCCCCCACAAGATAAACTACTCATACAAATGCATCTTGATGTTCCATGCAACACATGGGCATCTTGCTAGTTGTTGCAAAAATCCCATGTGTGTGTGAGAGAGAGGGAGAGTGGAGGAGGAAGGAGTGCATGTGTGACAAAGACACAAGGAGTGTGTGTGCGATAGATATCAGCTTAAAATGAGGCGATAGTGTGTGTGTGCACGATCGAGAGGGCGTGTCTCAAGAAGGGAAGAAAAATCTACATAGACACAAGGAGCGGGACAGAGACATGTATGCGATGGTGGAAGCACGAGTGTGCGGGTGTATAAACCTATCTAGAGGCTAGCTAATCGATAAATGTTTGTGAGAGAAATACGAGCCGGGGTGCAAAAGCGAGAGTTTTGTGTGTGTGTGTGAGAGAGACGGTAGTCGGGAAGGGGAGTGGAAGCAGGAGTTGTGTGTGTGTGTGTGTCTGTGTGAGAGAGAGAGAGGAGACAGTAGTCAGGGTTGTCTGATCGGTAAACAAGTGAATAATGTCAGTCTGGGATGGAGACAAAAAGGAGACCGCAAGAAATGTTGTGTCTACAGGAGAGAGAGAGAGAAAGAGAGTAATTTTAGTTGTATGAGTCATATGTATAGACTTATAGGGTGTGTGAGAGAATCCCATAGAGAGAAAGACAAAGTGAAAGACGAGTGGAGACTGTGTGTGTGGCGGTGAAAAAGAAAGCTTAGGTACCGAGTGATACCAGAGAACAGTATAGACGTGAGAGAAAATGAAAACCGTGTAATGTATAATGATAGGGAGAGTGTGACACTTCTCATGGGAGATGTCGAGAGACCATGTTTGCGAGGATAGGAGAAACATGAAGTGAGCGTGCGGGTGAGCTGGAGAGTGATAGCTACCTGAAGGAGCATGCATGCGAGAGAGATGGGCGTGAAAGGACTGAACAAAAAAGGGATTCGAATATTTGAATTCGAGATGATGATACATGTAATCCATACTCGAGCCGAAGTTGATCTATCAAACATGCATACTCATATGAATTCACGCACATCTATGTTATTTAATATGTAGATATTACTGATCCATACATTTTAGTAGAACATAATTTGATTAATATTTTTCGACTTCAACCTTAAGATTTCGAGATCGTTGTATTTGTAAATCATATTATACATATAAAGGAGCAGAATTCCTTGTTGTGCTTTTGAAACTATATATATAAGAAGATGTATATAGAATGTAATTCCAATTGAAAATGGATCCCACCCGAAAAAAATAGAATACAAACGGGATTCGAAATGACTTGGCACAGTAAACGTGCACTCTACAAAATTTGAACGAAGCGAGGAAAGTCGTAGTAACCGCCTGAAACCAAAATATGCGAGATGGTAATCACTACTGCCTATCCCTGCCACGCAAAGCCTATCTGCTGGATTTCTATAGGTTTCAATAGGGGTATGTTTGTAATTTCACCCAAACATGACGTAACCGCCTCTCACCCGGATTCATACACGGTGGGCGCCAAAACACAGTGTGTCCTCGGCCGAAATCGACTCCCTCCCCGATTCGTATTCATACACGGTGGGCGCCAAAAACAAACTCTCGTCAGCAAATATTCGGTGTATGCGAGATTACCGTCCTATCCCCAACCGACTAATGTTGCTGTGATGTAGTAGAAATTTGAAATGGGGGCTAAGTTTGTAAATTTCCTCGCATTTGAGACAAGCGCGCCCTGAATACATGGTTCCCCCCTTCCTCTCTACCTCCCTTTTCCCCATTCATACTTTGTGGGCGCCAAAACACCCTCTCCACCCCACCCTCCTCCGTCCGCCGCCGTCCGCCACCCCATCCCCCGCTGATACCCAACGTCGTTGTCCATTACAAGAGATCGACCTCTCTCATCCACGGCTTCGGACCGGGATCCTTGCATCCCGTTCTCTTGCTTTATCCCTGCCATCGTCCACCTTGCCGGTGCCGCTCCTATGATCGTCTCATCCACCGCGCCCCGCCGCCACCATCTACCCTCCTAGATCTGCTTCCACGCCGCTGACAGCCATCGCTACCGCAACACCATCAAATTCTCAGCAGATGCGTACATGGCGCTGCACCAGAGGCGGTACTCTTTCATATCTGCTCAACTTATTTATCGGAGCAAGAAAATAGATCACCACTGCTTTACTCTGATTTCTTGTCTTGGTTGCGAAGTTGCCTTGGTCCGGTTTGCACCTTCAGATCTACCATGGCACGCTCAACACTATACTCCCAATGCTTATGGTTTTCCCCTTTTATATTCCACACTAGTTAAATCACAGTAGACTAAATTTCAAAATTGGGTCAGTCCATTTTTCAGAGCTCGCCGGAGTTCGCCGATGCGATCGAAGGGGCTCGGGTGGTTGTGGGGCCTCGCTGAACAAAGAAAACTCGATGCGGGTGGGAGTTGGGGCGGGGGTGGGGGTGGCGGAGGAACACAGGCGGTGGGGGCCGGTGGTCCGGCCGGCGGCCCATGCTGTGTTCTGTATGGGAAGAATCAGAGACGAGGAAGAAGAAGGGTTAGGAGACGTAGGATCTTCATCCAACCGCCTGAAATGGTCGAGAGATAGCTGTGGGCACTGCGCAACCAGCATTTTATGATCCAAAATCTACTTGCTCTTCTTTGCCATGTTCCTCTTCCGTTCTTCTTTAATATGTACTCTCTCCGTTCCTAAATACAAGTGTTTGCATAGATTCCACCATGGACTACATATGGAGCAAAATTAGTGAATCTACACTCTAAAATGTATCTGGATACATTTGTATGTGATCCATAGTGGAAATCTCTACCAAGACTTATATTTTGGAACGGAGGGAGTATGATAGTAGTACAGTATGTTCCTTGTACTGAAGATGAGCAGGGACATTTGCAGTGTATAGGTATATACGGTCGGTTGTGATGGACACTGTGAGCCTCCTTGATTCGTAGGATCTAGTAAACATAGGAATAGGATTTGTAGTGGCCTGCCCACTTGAATCCTATAAGAATAGCAAGGAAATGCGGGGAGCTGTGTCACCTTTGAGAGTTATACTGATATTAACAGTACCACACCTTCACTTGAAGAGAGCTTGTATCCGAAGCCTTTCTAGCCGTACCGGCAATACTAGCACATATATTCCAGCAAATTCCACTTTGCTGATTTTACACTGATGCTTAAAGTTTTCCTGTTATATCTACACTATAATCTGTGTAACTGCTTTGTGTCGCACTAGCAGCAGTCTACTCTTGAAGCTAAACACTGCAATGACTTACAAAATTGGCACCAAGGCATTGAGTGCTATTCTGGATGCAATGAAACTCATACGCTCCCCACCTGTTGATTCTTGTTCAGAATATGATCCTAATGACTATTCTAACCTCGAGGAGTCAAAGGCAGATGGCCCGTCCTGTTCACCCATCAAGGTGCCTGTTCTAATTTGGCAATGTTTTTTTGATTGCAGGTATCTTGCACATGTTGTCTTGCATTTCTTCTACTTTGTTGCACCGCCATCTACTTAGTTTACTCATCATATATGTCGAGATGCCATGCCCATCCATTATCAATACATATTCCATCTGTCATCATACCATGTTTTTCCACTCAAATGTTGTTCTTGTGCATCACAAATCAAAAAGGAAGAGGGTGATTGCCGAACCTGAAGGAGCACCAGCAAAGTTCTTGAAAAACGTGGTGGTGCCGAAGAAATAAGACAACACCCCACTTATATTGGTTGTACAACCAGTGACACAAAATGTAGGACCGACTCCAGCAGACTGTACCCATACTTCACTAGCCACACCAGTAGCCCCACCACATAGGACCTGCACTCCAGCAAAAGGTATACCGATTTCATTTTCCATAGCACCAGCTGTACCACAGAAAAATCCCACTCCAGCAAAAAGTACAGCAAGTCCACCAGCCGAAGACCTATTCCAACTGCAGAGACGGCCAATTCCTGCATATTGGAACCCCATTCCATTTATTCCCAGTTTAAATGATAATGCTTTCAATGTTGTTAGGGACTACGTGCATATATTCCCATCATGGGAAGATTATTGTGAAGACAAATACCATTTTCACATCTTCCTGTCCAACTTACGTGTAAGTGCTATTATTCATGGTTATTATTTTCCTGTTTTTTGCTGATTGAACACATCAATGATTTACATTACATTGTTGTAACTAGGCGACTATCAATCTGGATAGTCATGATGAGCAAAGCTTGCTTGTGATTTTCAAGGAAGTATTGCAGCAGTATCGGTGTTACCTGAGGAAATCACACTTTGATGGCAAGTCTATAAATGAATTTCCGGTGAAGTCTCCTATGCTAAATTTAGAAGATATTGAATGGAAAAACCTTGTTATGCACTGGTCTCGTTCCCAGGATGAGGTACTGTGTATGAAATCACATGACAATTTGAACTTCTACTTTTCTGCATGTGCCTTACGGATCTTTTTTGCAGGAAATCTGCTCAAAGAAGAATTCCGGTTTGACAAGAACAACAGGATATAGCAAATATGCTGCCCGCTGCTTTGCTCTTGTTAGTACCTATTGTCCTATATCACCGTACTTGCATACATACCTGGTTCATTATGTGACAGCAGTATGCATGATAGCTTGCTTATCAATTGTTCGCTCCAAATTATCTGATCTATATGAATGGTTACATTAGTGTAGAATATATCCAATGGCAATGTTTTTTTAGCTCTGCATTGTTCTTGTAAGTACATGATGTCCTTTATTAGTGTACTTATAGTGACAACTAGTTGTTCATGTACCATCACTCTGCAGCTTATTTTCCTTTGCCCTCCATTTTCTACACACCAGATCTATATTTACTCTCACCATAATGTTGGTACTGAAGAAGTTTAGCTGTGCATTGCTCTTGGCTGTACCTTTTTCCTGTATCACTGCACTTACATTTATAGCTACTTGGTTATGTAGCATCACTCTTCATCTTATCTTAAATATTCTCCATTTTTTCGTATATTATCACATCTATATTTACTCTTAACAAAATGTAGAATAAAGGCAATGCTTTTGAAGAAGATTCCGTGGTAAACTTCTTGAATTGCCCCCCCCCATCAGCATGGACAAGGCCTTTATAGAGCATGTCTTCACCAATAATGTAAGTTTCTCCATCTCAAGCCTTCATACTTTTTTGTATATATTTGGTTAGG
This sequence comes from Triticum aestivum, assembly GCF_018294505.1. Classification (NCBI taxonomy): domain Eukaryota; kingdom Viridiplantae; phylum Streptophyta; class Magnoliopsida; order Poales; family Poaceae; genus Triticum; species Triticum aestivum. The sequence goes on along the minus strand of NC_057812.1, from coordinate 708,685,491 downwards.
CATGACTGCAACAACTGTTTATTTTTGGTGTTTGCATCAAATTGCTTGTTTAAAGTTTATTATGTATTTCATAAACAAAAGTTTCTCCTTTCTCAATTTATGTTTTCAGTTGTACAACCAAGTTCCTTCTTCATACCATGTAAATTACACTATACAGAGCAAGTGATCTTCTTTTGCACTACATGTATGCTTCTGTTCTTCATCTTCTTCATCCGTAATCCAGTGGTGTGGTGAACCTACCCACTACAGCACAATGTCATATTCTGCAATGTCTTAACTATGAACAATGTCATATCATTCTACTATGATTGAAACCATCTCTTTATTTGCCAATCTGAAATGGTATAAATTGACAGCTCAATAACTATTGATACTTATGAGTTCTTGATCTGTAATCCAGTGGTGACATCAAGCTGCCAACTCCTTCACAATGTCATTTCCTGCCATGTCTTGACCTGAACAATACCATATTGTGTTAATGCAATTTTAAACTGTGTCACTATATTCGTCAGTAAGAAATTTGATGAATTGTCAGCACTGATACTTTTATGTGCAAAACCTGTCATCTGTCTGCTTGTTTATCTTTCAGAGTGAGGAAGATATAAGTGTTGAACAAGCGCAGTCTCATCATCTTGCTCAGCTGCTTGCGCTGTAGCTCCCCGGCAGGGCTAACCTTTCTTGAACTCTATTGAAGTTCTGTCGGTTTTGTATATTATTTTTTCGGCGTGTTTATTTCCACTTGTGGCGATCTTTGATGCCCAGTGTATGTAATTTGCTGTCTGCTTGTGCTTTTTTATCATACTGGCGAACTTTGATGCCTAGTGGTTGTAATATGCCATAATTTCTTTATTGTATAGTCTAGGTTTTTTCTTATTCACGATGCTGCAGTTATTTTATTGTATATATATATCCTGTCTTCGCAGTAAACTGGCCAAACCATAAAATTATGGTACATAATCGGGCCGTCATGCAATCACGATGTAGGTTGGGCCTGAAACGTGCCGAACAGCTCACGGGCCGACAGCAGCCCGAAATGAACCCCGGCCCTTGATTGTGCGAATCAAATCATGGGCTTTTAACATGACAAAATTTTCTCGGTCGTTGTTTGGCCAATCAAATATCGGCTGCAAGCAGGCCGGATGCAAACCGGGCCGTAGTTAGGCCCAACAATATGACGGTCTTTTAACAGGCAGAAATTAATATAGGGCCGAAATGTTAAACGGGCCCTTAACAGGCCAAAAATAATATCAGGTCGAATTACTAAGTGGGCCTTTAGCAAGTGGGCCCAAAAGCATAGTGTCCAGTTGACAGGCCGAATCTGATATGGGCCATAATTGAGCCCAAAGCATCTTAAAGGGCCGGACCTGATCTGGGCCGTAATTTGGCCCAGAACATGGTAGGATTTTAACGGCCGGATCTCATATGGGCCACTATTAGGCCCGGAGGGTGGCAGGCCATTAATGGACCGGATCAAATATGGGCCGGCATTTGGCCCAAAACATGGCAACCAGTTAATGGGCCAGCCTACTAGGGTCCTCAAAATATTGTGGGCCTAAAGCTGGGCCAGCCCATTAATGTCGGCGAAATCTCGTGGTCCTTTAGCTGGGCCAGCCCATTATGATCCGCAAGTAACTTGTGGACCTTTACCTGGGCCTGCCCATTATGGCACACAAAAATCTTGTGGGCCTTTACCTGGGCCGTCCCATTATGGCCCGCAAAATCTTGTGGGCCTTTAGCTGGGCCAGCCCATTATGGTTCGCAAAATCTCGTGGGCCTTTAGCTGGGCCGGCCCATTATGGTCCGCAAAATCTTGTTGGCCTTCAGTTGGGCCGGCCCATTTAAACTTGATGGGCCGGTCCATGTGTCAACATATCATAGGCGTGTCTCGCCCATTGGATGAGTGACACCTGTGCCAACGCGGACCTGACACGTGTCTCCTCCAGCGAATGATGATTTTACACGTGGAAAATCCCCATTGGTCGGGGCTGTTAATGGGTTATCGGATCCAAAACCCGACCCGATAGCTTAACATTGTTCCGTTACGGTGGATGCCACGTGTCGTTCACCCTTGACGAAAGCACTTCTGTGTCGATCGATTTATCGTCATGGAAGTGGAAACTTCCGTGATGATAATTTTGGTAATGTCATGAAACACTTCTACTACAACACAGGTATGACTATCTTGATTCTGTCATAAAATCGTCATGGATGTACATGCATGACAGAAAACGCGACCTACTGTGACAAACACGTATCATCACGGAAGTGTATTTTTTGTAGTGTTCCTTGATTTTCTTCATCTTATTATGTCATTTGTGGAGTAAATAGGCTAAATTATGTCATAAATGGACTAAACACGCTAAATAAGAAGAAAAATACCATTATCACGGAGGTGTAGGAATGGTCGGGTCTGCGCTAGTGCCATACGGGGGTGAAGGACCAGTCGGGGTTACAGCATTGGCAGAAGGCGTGGTCGATGCTTGTCGGGAGCCATGCTGCACCAAAGATCATTTCCAATAATGTCTCGTTAGCAAGTTCGCAAACTGAAATGTGAATGTAGTAAGCAACGACCATTCAAATCAAACTCACCGTGGTCGCTTGTAACACCCTCGATGCGACTATAGCTCCCACGTGTCGAGGCACGACTTAGAGACATAATCGCATTGAAGGCATATGTCGCAAGTTAGGCAATCTTCACAACATCCCATGTAATATGAATAATAAAGGGGAGATAACATAGTTGGCTTACACTCGCCACGTCAATCAAGTACATAAATAACATTACATCATCCATACACTCAAGGCCCGACTACGGTGCCAAAATAAAAGAGAACCCAACATGCGACAACGGTCCCGTTCACCCCCAACTGGGCACCAATACTGATCATCGGGAAAGGAAACATAGTATCGTTGAGAGTCTTCGTCAAACTCCCACTTGAGCTCATACGCGTCTCTTGGAGCGGAATCATCAGGCCCTGCATCTGGTGTGATAGTAATCTGTGAGCCACAAGGACTCAGCAATCTCGCAACATGACAAAAAAATATATGGCAGGGATGCACACAAGATGCTTAACAAAAGTCTAGGACTGAGCTACGGCCAATTCATCCATTAGGAGGTTCAAACAAGCATGGAAAAACGCAAATGGTAAAACAGATCTCAGACTTAGTGAAATTAACACTTGTCTGGAATTTCAGATCACATAGCCCTCTTCGGAGCAACAAAACAACATGCTACAGGACCTGAACATGACAAAGAAAGACATGGCATGGAGCTACTCAACAAGCTTAACAAAAGTCCCTTAGTGACCTTGAGCCAAAAGGGATCACAAAATATACTAACAAGCACACGAACATAGCAAAAACATAATCAGTTTTCAGACTAAGTGAAAACTGGGACATGCTGAAACATAACTCAGGAAGGCATGTTTACGAGCTCGATGCACTCAGTACGGTGAAATTCATGGCAAGACAAGCATACACCCATAAAGAAGGCACAAAACACAAGCTAGACATGGCAAGAACAATAGCATAGCATGCACGGATCAATTATAATAACATCGGCAAAATCGCAAACAAGATGACGATCTGCCCAGATTCACCACGAAGCAAAAGTAGAGCTCGATTGACTCAAGCTAGGGTGCTCCATAATTGCAAGAAAACACATGGATGGATAGAGCACTACAATATTAACAAAACTCCCTTACTGATCATCCTCAAAAGAGGCACGGATCACTAGGAATCAACATGAACATATGGCATCACGAGATAAACAATCCCAGGACTTAGTGAAATTACTAAGTCCCTGAAAACAGAATTAGCAAGTGCACCACTTTGCAAGCTTGCACAAATCACCACACATATCCTACAAATACATGGGTTGCACCTCTGGAAAGATGAAAAAACCCTTAACAAAACATATTTAGAACTCACGGGCATATCATGCACACATTAATCATGGCAAAAATGACAAAAGTGCTAAACGGAGTAACAGATCTGACAGTTAACTCAAGTATCCCTCTTCTAACAGCACTTCGGGCAACAAGACGAGCCCAAATGAAAATGATGCTATGGAATGAAATGATGTACTCTCTGAGATGAACATTTTGATATGCTATATGCCCAAATCGGGGCTATGGATGCAAAGTTACGGAGCCTCAAACAGGGGCATATGGATCAAGAATTCCAGGACTTAGCAAAAAAAACAACCTCACGAAAATTAGGGTTTATTGTAGCCGTATCGGATCCGATCTGGATCGGGCGTGCGGAGCCCGAGGATCACCGGCGAGCCTTGCCGGCTACGGCGAGCAAAGAAGCAGCGGGGAGGCTCGGGTCCGGTCGGTGGGGGCGGCGGCTGGCGGCACCGGGCCCGGCTCCGGTCGCCGGAGTCCCGCGGCGGGGCGGCGAGCTCCAGGCGGAGGCGGCTCCGGGCGGCGGGCGTTGATGCGGCGGCGGGGCACGGCGGGGTCCGGCCGACGGCGAACTCCGGCCAGCGAGGCGGCGGGGAGGAGAAGAGGCGGCGCGGGCGGGCGCCTCAGGCCCGGCTCGGCGGCGGGGAGGGCCGCGCATGGGACTCGCGGGCCTGGCGCGGTCGGCGGTGAAGCGGTTCCCCGCAGGATAGGTGGCGCGACGCGGTTGGGCGGCGGTGGAGGCGGACGTTGTCCGGCTCCGCCCGGACACGTCCGGAGCGGCGGATCTGGGATTTTTTTTTTGGGTTAGGGGGGAGAGGATCCGCGAATTGGAATGGGGGGTGTATATATAGGCATAGGGGGAGCTAGGAGAGTCCAAATGAGGTGCGGTTTTCGGCCACATGATCGTGATCGAACGCTCTAGGACATGGAGCAGAGTTTGGTGGGTTTTGGGCCAAATTGGAGGGGTGTTGGGCTGCAACCCACACGAGGACTTTTCGGTCCCTCGGTTAACCGTTGGAGTATCAAACGAAGTCCAAATGGTACGAAACTTGGCAGGCGGTCTACCGGTAGTAAACCAAGGCCACTTGACAAGTCTCGGTCCAATCCGGAAATGCTTAATCCCCACACACGAAAGAAAGCTAAAAATGACCACCGGAGGAGAACGGAGCGCCGGAATGCAAAACGGACAACGGGGAAAAAGCTCGAATGCATGAGACGAACACGTATGCAAATGCAATGCACATGATGACATGATATGAGATGCATGACAACGATAAGATCACCGGAGACAAAAACCCGAACCCAAGAAAAAATAACTTAACGCCGGAAATGGCAAGAGTTGGAGTACAAATTGGGAAAGTTACATCCGGGGTGTTACAACACTCCACCACTACGAAAGGATCTCGTCCCGAGATCTAGGACTGAAAGAACTCTGGGTACTCAGAAAGGAGGTGATCCTCACGTTCCCAGGTAGCTTCACAGTCGGAATGGTGTGACCACTTGACTTTGAGAAATTTGATTGACTTGTTGCGAGTCTTGCGTTCAGTCTCTTCAAGAATAGCAACTGGGTGCTCACGATAAGAGAGATCTTCTTGGAGCTCAATGTCCTCGAAGTTGACAGTGCGGTCAGGAGTCTTGAAGCACTTTCGAAGCTGAGAGACATGGAACACGTCATGAACATTTGCAAAGTTTGAAGGAAGCTCGAGTTGATAGGCGAGGTCGCCTCTCTTGCTGACAATCTTGAAAGGTCCCACGTATCTAGGGGCAAGCTTCCCTTTGATACCGAAGCGACGAGTACCTTTCATAGGAGAGACACGGAGGTAAACATGATCTCCGATCTCGAAAGCCAAATCACGGTGCTTACTATCATAGTACCTCTTCTGACGGGATTGGGCTGCTTTGAGGTTATCACGAATGACTTTGCACATTTCTTCTGCTTCTGTGATTAAGTCATTACCCAAAAGCTGACGTTCGCCGGTTTCAGACCAGTTGAGAGGGGTACGACACTTCCTGCCATACAGAATTTCAAAAGGGGCCTTGCCAGAACTTGCTTGAAAACTGTTGTTGTAGGAGAATTCAGCATAAGGAAGACAATCCTCCCACTTCATACCGAAGGAGATCACACAAGCCCTGAGCATATCTTCAAGAATCTGGTTCACACGCTCAACTTGACCGCTAGTTTGAGGATGGAAAGCTGTGCTGAAGCGGATGTTAGTGCCCATGGCCTTCTGAAAAGAACCCCAAAACTTCGAGGTAAAGATGCTGCCACGGTCTGAAGAGATCACTTGTGGAATACCATGCAGAGAGACAATACGAGAGCTATAGAGTTCCGCCAATTGAGCTGCAGTGATCGACTCTTTGATAGGCAGAAAGTGAGCCACTTTGGTGAGTTTGTCGATGACAACGAATATAGCATCATTGCCACGCTTGGACTTAGTAACCCAGTCACGAAGTCCATTTCAATGTGGTCAAACTTCCATTCTGGAATGGAAAGAGGTTGGAGGAGACCAGCTGGCCTTTGGTGTTCTGCCTTCACTCTTCTGCAGACATCACATTCATTCACGAATTGAGCGATCTCGCGCTTCATTCGAGTCCACCAATAAGCTTGCTTAAGGTCCTGATACATCTTCGTGCTCCCAGGGTGGATGGAGAGGAGATAATTGTGAGCCTCGTTCATGATCACTTTACGGAGGTCGCCTTTGGGTACAACGATACGATCCTCGAAGAAGAGAGTGTTGTCATCAAGGCGGTAGCACTTGTACTTGGACTGACTCTTGGCAATCCCAATCTTCACCTTTTTCACCATAGCATCAAGAAGCTGGGCGTGGCGAATCTGGTCTTCTAAGGTAGGAGAGACTTCAAGGTTGGCGAGGAAACCTTGAAGAACAACTTGCAGATTAAGTTTGCGGGAAGCTTCACAAAGCTCGGGTTGATAAGGCTTAAGAATCAGACTGTTGCAGTAAGCCTTTCTGCTCAATGCGTCAGCAATCACATTGGCCTTGCCTGGAGTATACTCGATACTCGGATTATACTCTTGAATCATTTTGACCCATCGAGTTTGCCTGAGGTTGAGATTAGGCTGAGTGAAGATGTACTTGAGACTCTTGTGATCAGTGAAAATGTCCACTTTTCTTCCCAATAGAAGATGTCTCCAAGTCAAAAGAGCATGCACAACTGCCGCCAACTCGAGATCATGAGTGGGGTAGTTCTTCTCATTAGGCTTCAACTGGCGAGATGTATAAGCAACAACTTTCTTCTCCTGCATCAATACTGCGCCAAGACCTTGGAGAGAGGCATCAAAAAAGACCTCGTACGGCTTGGATTCATCAGGTGGAGTCAGAACTGGAGCAGTGATCAACTTCTCTTTGAAAGTGTTGAAAGCAATATCACACTCCGGAGACCAAACATACTTGACGTGCTTCTGAAGAAGATTTGAGAGAGGCTTCGCGATCTTAGAAAAGTTTTCAACGAATCTTCGGCAATAGCTTGCGAGACCAAGAAAACTGCGGTGTTGCTTCACGTTCTGAGGAGGTTCCCAATTCACAATTGCAGACACCTTCTCAGGATTCACGGAAATGCCCTTGGCAGAGATGATATGACCAAGAAGAACCTCATCGAGCCAAAATTCACACTTGGAGAACTTGGCATAGAACTGATGTTCTCTGAGCTTATCAAGAACCAAACGCAAGTGCTTGGCATGATCTTCCTTGTTCTTGGAGAAAACCAGAATGTCGTCGAGATAGACCAAACCGAAGTCATTGGTGTAGGCATTGAAGATGAAGTTCATCATGCGATAGAACGTCGGAGGAGCGTTGGCGAGGCCAAAAGACATGAAAGTGTATTCATATGAACCAAAGCTTGTTCTGAATGCTGTCTTGGGAATATCTTCTTCACGAATGCGAATCTGGTGATAACCCATACGGAGATCAAGCTTGGAGAATACTTGGGCACCTTTGAGTTGTTCGAACAGCTCATTGATGTTGGGAAGTGGGTATTTGTTCTTGATGGTCTTCTTGTTCACTGGACGGTAGTCAACACAAAGTCGGTCCGTTCCATCCTTCTTCTTCACAAAAAGAACACCACAACCCCACGGAGAAGAACTAGGACGGATGAGACCCATTCTTTCTTGCTCATCGAGTTGCCTCTTCAGCTCCTTCAACTCTTCAGGTCCAAGCTTGTAAGGACGCTTGCATACAGGTTCCGTGCCAGGCTCAAGATCAATAACGAATTCAACTGGCCGGTGCGGAGGCATTCCTGGAAGCTCTTATGGAAAGACGTCTTGCTATTCGCAAACGACTGGAATTTGAGAGATGGCATCCAATTCACCCTTCTCATTGAGAGAAAACAGACGGATAGAATCATCCCGAGCAGCAAAGACAATTACATCCTTAGATGAATGAGTCAATTGAATCTGCCTGGCTGCACAATCAAGCTGAGCCTTGTGTTTAGAAAGCCAATCCATTCCGAGAATAAGATCAATATCCGAGTCACCAAGAACATTTGGAGAGGACAAGAACTTATAGTCACCCAAAGTGATAGTAACATCCCGAACGCATACTCGAGATGTCATTTGACGGGCCGGAGAGACGATAGCCAACGGCTTCGGCAACACTTGAGTAACAAAATCATGATTAGATGCAAAAGGTCTCGAGATGAAACAATGCGATGCACCATTGTCAGAAATAACTTCTGCAGGAATATCATTAACAGGAAGGTTACCCATGATCACATCTGACGAGTCCTCTGCCTGAGCTGCATTCATCAAATTGACCTTGGCATGCTTGGGATTATGCTTGACCACAGTTGTACTTGCCGATCTGACAGGAGGAGGAGGAAGACGCCTCTGGTTGAGACACTTGTTGGCATAGTGACCCTTCTGTTGGCACTTGTTGCACGTGACCTCTAAAAGCGGATGGTGATACGAGCACTCGATCTTGGAGCTTGAGATGAAGTCTTGTTCTGAAAGCCAGGGTTGGGTGGGTGGGAAGAACCACTGCCACCTTTGCTCTTCTGCTGATACGGCTGACAGAACGGAGGAGGAGGAAGCCAAAACTTCTGCAGCTTGGCCACTTGAGTAGAGGAAGAAGGAGTAACATCTCTGACTCTCTTCTTGGAAGCATCACACCTCAACTTAGCAGCCTCTTGCTTCAGTGCCATGTTGTAGAACTCATCGTATCTCAAGGGCTCGAAGAGAACAAGAGCGAGATGAATATCTTCTCTGAGACCACCCCTGAACTGATATATCATGCTCTTCTCATCAGGGACGTCCTGCTTGGCAAAGCGGGCGAGCTTCTGGAACAACTTGTTGTAGTCATAGACAGACAAAGAGCCTTGCTTCAGATTGCGGAATTCCTCACGCTTGCTTTCAACCACGCTCTGCGGAATATGATGAGCTCGGAAATCTCGACGGAAATCATCCCAAGTGATAACACGTCCACCTCTGGAGTCCTTGTACTGCTGGAACCATTCTGCAGCTTGATCTTTGAGTTGGATGGAAGCGAACTTAACAAAGTCCTCAGGCCTGACGTTACTGCACTCGAAATGCTTGCACAGATCCACAAGCCAATCGTCAGCATCGGTTGCCTCAACACAATTGCTGAAAGTCTTTGGCCTGTTAGCAAGGAACTGGTTGAGTGTAGCAAAGTGATTCTAATTGCTGCCTTGATTCCCGTGACTGCCTTGATTGCGCTCTTGAAGAATTTGCATGATCAACTGTGTGTTTCCATTGGTTGCGGCCATCACAGCTTGCCATGCCTCTGGAGGAGGTGGAGGTGGTGGCGGATCAGGATTCGGAGTCGTGCGTGTTGGAGGAGCCATCCTGAAGAGGTTGACCGACATTAGCACATTGACAGATAAATATTGAAGCTGAATCCAACAGAATGAAAATTGCAACATATAGTCTTCACATCCGAACAAAATGAACGAATGCATTCCTCTTGAAATGGTCACATATCCATAAATTGAGAAGCCACGTAGAATTAAGGTAGAGAAATAAATCAACAAGGTACGGACCAAGAACGAATAATCGGTAAGAAATCCCAATCTCAAACCAATATCCGTGGAAGAAAAACTAGAGCTACTAGAATTCCCACCTATGAAACTCCCGAACCTTTCCGGTTATGCAATCAGGTGTTGGAGATACAGGGGAAGCATAATATCTCACCCAAACTAGGAATTCCTACATCCAGCTGTATCCATCCTTCAACACATAACCAAGAAACCTTCGGAAACCATCTACCTCAACCTTCGAAAAGCATCCGTTATACAAGTTATGGCGATACTCCCGAACTCCCACCCCAGTACTGGGTGGCGTCGAGGTTATCACCAACGAACTGCATAAAAGAGATTTTCGATGTCGGCGTACTAGACTCAGATATTCCAGAACTGTAACGATAAAATTATGATGACAACACCTCAGAGCTCTACTCCCCGGGACACTTCCACTAAACCCCTGACAGGAGGCACCAAGTCAATGTTCTCATCATAAAACAATCGGAACGATTCCAAGATACCCGCGTGATCCTAAAAAAAATTAGTGAAATTTGAGAAGAGAAGAGTCAAAACTCTACGTCAGGATGCCTTACCAGAGCGATGAGGAGACTGGGAAGTAAAAAGAATTCCTAATCTCTCTGATATATAATTCCTAAAGACTCAAAACATTTTTCTAGACACAACTCAGCCACTAATAACGATCAAGCAATGGGGCCCCTAAGGTCGGGGAAGGCTCTGATTACCAACTTGTAACACCCTCGATGCGACTATAGCTCCCACATGTCGAGGCACGACTTAGAGACATAATCGCATTGAAGGCATATGTCGCAAGTTAGGCAATCTTCACAACATCCCATGTAATATGAATAATAAAGGGGAGATAACATAGTTGGCTTACACTCACCACGTCAATCAAGTACATAAATAACATTACATCATCCATACACTCAAGGCCCGACTACGACGCCAAAATAAAAGAGAACCCAACATGCGACAACGGTCCCGTTCACCCCCAACTGGGCACCACTACTGATCATCGGGAAAGGAAACATAGTATCGTTGAGAGTCTTCGTCGAACTCCCACTTGAGCTCATACGCGTCTCCTGGAGCGGAATCATCAGGCCCTGCATCTGGTGTAATAGTAATCTGTGAGCCACAGGGACTCAACAATCTCGCCCCCTCGCGATCAAGACTATTTAAGCTTATAGGTAAGGCAAGGTAAAATATGAGTGGAGCTGCAGCAAGCGACTAGCAAGTATGGTGGCTAACTTATTCGCAAAAGAGAGCGAGAAGAGGAGGCAAAGAATGAGCGAGAAACTAGAGAGCAACCTGCGCAAACATTACTCCAACACCGTGTCCACTTCCCGGACTCCGCCGAGAAGAGGCCATCACGGTAACACACTCAGTTGATTCATTTTGATTAATTAAGGTTCAAGTTATCTACAACCGGACATTAACAAATTCCCATCTGCCCATAATCGCGGGCACGACTTTCGAAAGTTCAATCCCTGCAGGTGAGTCCCAACTTAGCCCATGACAAGCTCTCACGGTCAACGAAGGAATAGACCTCCTCCCAAGACGTTCCGATCAGACTCGGTATCTCGGTAATTCAAGACACTTTGACAGGTTAAAACAAGACCAGCAACACCGCCCAAATGTGCCGACAAATCCCGATAGGAGGTGCACATATCTCTTTCTCAGGGCACACTCAGATAAGAAATCCGTACAACTAAAACCAGCCCTCGAGTTTCACCGAGGTGGCGCTGCAAGGGGCACTAGTTTGGACCAACACTCAGAGGAGCACTGGCCCGGGGGGGGGGTTAAAATAAGATGACCCTTGAGTCTGCAGAACCCAAGGGAAAGAAAAGGCTAGGTGGCAAATGATAAGACCAATGTTGGGCATTGCTGGAAAAGCTTTAATCAAGGCGAAATATCAAGGGGTTCCCATTATAAGCCAACCGCGGAAGGAACGCAAGAATCCGGGAACATAACACCGATATGATGGAAACTAGGGCGGCAAGAGTGGAACAAAACACTAGGCGAGAGGACGAGCCTTCCACCCTTTACCAAGTATATAGGTGCATTAAGATAACATGGCAATATAATGATATCCCAACAAGTAAATAAAAGATGTTCCAATAAGGAACGGCCTCCAATCTTCACCTGCAACTAGCAACGCTATAAGAGGGGCTGCGCAAAGCGGTAACATAGCCAATCAACGGTTTGCTAGGACAAAGGTGGGTTAGACGTTTGACATGGCAATTTGGGAGGCTTGCAAGCAAGTGGTAGGCATCGTAGCAATGGCATAGCAAAAGAGCGAGCAAACTAGCATAGCAAAGATAGTAGTGATTTCGAGGGTATGATCATCTTGCCTGCACAGTTGTTAGAGTTGACTGGATCCTCGAAAACAAACTCAACGGGCTCCTCGTTAGCGAACTCGTCTCTCGGCTCTACCCAAACAAGACAAACAAACAACAAGGATACAATCAACCACGTGCAAGATCAAGCAATATGATGAAATGATGATATGCTATGCAGGATGCGATGCGGGATGCAAAATGCAAGATATGACAGGAAATGCATGAACCTGGCCTCAACATGGAATTCCAGGTGTGCCACTGGAAAGATGAGATGAAATCGCTTGAAAACGATATAAAGAACGCCGGAATCGGAGTTACGGTTTGGAAATGGCAAGCGATTCAAAAATGACACCGGTCTGCGATTTACAGCAAGTAGGCATCTAAATGCAACGAAATTAACATGCTACAGCATCCAAACATGACAAAACAATACATGGCAGGGATGCACACAAGACGCTTAACAAAAGTCTAGCACTGAGCTACGGTCAATTCATCCATTAGGAGGTTCAAACAAGCATGGCAAAAACGCAAATGGTAAAACAGATCTCAGACTTAGTGAAATTAACACTTGTCTGGAATTTCAGATCATATAGCCCTCTTCGGAGCAACAACACAACATGCTACAGGACCTGAACATGACAAAGAAGGACATGGCATGGAGCTGCTCAACAAGCTTAACAAAAGTCCCTTAGTGACCTTGAGCCAAAAGGGATCACAAAATATACTAACAAGCACACGAACATAGCAAAAACATAATCAGTTATCAGACTTTGTGAAAACTGGGACATGCTGAAACATAACTCACGAAGGCATGTTTACGAGCTCGATGCACTCACTATGGTGCAATTCATGGCAAGACAAGCATACATCCATAAAGAAGGCACAAAACACAAGCTACAAATGGCAAGAACAATAGCATAGCATGCACGGATCAATTAAAATAACATCGGCAAAATCGCAAATAAGTTGACGATCTGCCAAGATTCACCATGAAGCAAAAGTAGAGCTCGATTGACTCAAGCTAGGGTGCTCCATAATTGCAAACAAAGACATGGATGGATATACCACTACAATATTAATAAAACTCCCTTATTGATCATCCTCAAAAGAGGCACGGATCACTAGGAATCAACATGAACATATGGCATCCTGAGATAAACAATCCCAGGACTTAGTGAAATTACCAAGTCCCTGAAAACAGAATTAGCAAGTGCACCACTTTGCAAACTTGCACAAGTCACCACACACATCCTAAAAATACATGGGTTGTACCTCTGGAAAGATGACAAAACCCTTAACAAAACATATGTAGAACTCACGGGCATATCATGCACACATTAATCATGGCAAAAATCACAAAAGTGCTAAACGGAGTAACAGATCTGACAATTAAATCAAGTAGCCCTCTTCTAACAGCATTTCGGGCATCAAGACAAGCTCAAATGAAAATGATTCTATGGAATGAAATGATGTCCTCTCTGAGTTGAACATTTTGATATGCTATATGCCCAAATCGGGGCTACGGATGCAAAGTTACGGAGCCTCGAACAGGGGCATATGGATCAAGAATTCCAGGACTTAGCTAAAAAAAAACCTCGCAAAAATTAGGGTTTACTGTAGCCGTCTCAGATCCGATCTGGATCGGGGCGCGCGGAGCCCGAGGATCACCGGCGAGCCTTGCCGGCTCCGGCGAGTGAAGAAGCAGCGGGGAGGCTCGGGTCCGGTCGGTGGGGGCGGCGGCTGGCGGCGCCGGGCCCGGCTCCGGTCGCCGGAGTCTCGCGGCGGGGCGGCGAGCTCCGTGCGGAGGCGGCTCCGGGTGGCGGGCGTTGGTGCGGTGGCGGGGCACGGCGTGGTCCGGCCGGCGGCGAACTCCGGCCGACGAGGCGGCGGGGAGGAGAAGAGGCGGCGCGGGCGGGCGCCTCAGGCCCGGCTCGGCGGTGGGGAGGGCCGCGCGTGGGCCTCGCGGGCCTGGGAGAAATGTTTTTTTCGCGAAATACAGTGGCCCGTCCGGCGGGTCCCAGCTGTCAGGTGGAGGAATCATTATTTTTCGTGTAATAAGGAGGCACTTCCTTGTTGCGGCCGTGGAACCAGCTGTCAGCCTCTCCACGTACAGTCCACGTCCGATGGAAGTTGTGCCTTGACCACATTGACCACACCACGCTGAGAGCACCAGGGCGGTGGACGACGGCGAGGCCTAGGAAGGGGATGATGTAACGCCCTCGATGCGGCTACATCTCCTACGTGTCGAAGCACGACTTAGAGGCATAACCGCATTGAAGGCAATGTCGCAAGTGAGGTAATCTTCGCATACAACCCATGTAGTACAAAAAGGGAAAAGATACATAGTTGGCTTACAATCGCCACTTCACACAATTACATGAATAAAGCATTACATCATCCAGATACAATCAAGGTCCGACTACGGAACCAAAATGAAAGAAGACTACCCCAAATGCTACACAGATCCCCGATCGACCCCAACTGGGCTCCACTACTGATCAACTAGAACGAAACAACACAAAGGACAAGATCTTCATCGAGCTCCTCCTGAGCTTGGTTGCGTCATCTACACGGTTTCATCGGCACCTGCAAACTGGTTTTGGAAGTATCTGTGAGTCATCGGGACTCAGCAATCTTGCACCCTCGCGATGGAGACTATTTAAGCTTATAGGAAGGGTAAAAGGTATGAGGTGGAGCTGCAGCAAGTGACTAGCATATATGGTGGCTAACATAGGCAAATGAGAGTGAGAAGAGAAGGCAAAAGCACGGTCGAACAACTATGATCAAGAAGTGATCCTAGAACAACCTACGTCAAGCATAACTCCAACACCGTGTTCACTTCCCGGACTCTGCCGAGAAGAGACAATCACGGTTACACACGCGGTTGATGTATTTTAATTAAGGTCATCTTCAAGTTTTCTACAACCGAACATTAACAAATTCCCATCTGCCCATAACCACGAGCACGGCTTTCGAAAGTTCAAATCCCTGCAGGGGTGTCCCAACTTAGCCCATCACAAGCTCTCACGGTCAACGAAGGATATTCCTTCTCCAAAGACAATCCGATCGGGCTCGGCATCCAAGTTACAAGACATCCTCGACAATGGTAAAACAAGTCCAGCAACACCGCCCGAATGTGCCAACAAATCCCGATAGGGGCTGCACATATCTCGTTTTCAGGGCACACTCAGATGAGACATCCTATGAGTAAAACCAACCCTCAAGTTTCCCCGAGGTGGCCCCGCAGTCTACTCGGTCGGACCAACACTCAGAGGAGCACTGGCCTGGGGGGGTGTTAAAATAAAGATGACCCTTGGGCAGGCCTACCCAAGGGAAAGAAAAGGCTAGCTGGCGAATGGTAAAACCAATACTGGGCATTGCTGGAGGAGTTTTATTCAAGGCGAACTGTCAAGGGGTTCCCATTATAACCCAACCGCATAAGGAACGCAAAATCCGGGAACATAACACTGATATGAGGGAAACTAGGGCGGCAAGAGTGGAACAAAACACCAGGCATAAGGCCGAGCCTTCCACCCTTTACCAAGTATATAGATGCATTAATTACATAAGAGATATTCTGATATCCCAATAAAATATCCATGTTCCAACAAGGAACAAAACTCCAATCTTCACCTGCAACTAACAATGCTATAAGAGGGGCTGAGCAAAGAGGTAACATAGCCAAACAATGGTTTGCTAGGACAAGGTGGGTTAGAGGCTTGGTTCAACAATATGGGAGGCATGATAAGCAAGTGGTAGGTTTCGCAGCATACGCATAGCAAAAGAGCGAGCAACTAGCAAGCAAAGATAGAAGTGATTTCGATGGTATGGTCATCTTGCCTGAAATCCCGCAAAGAATAAGAACGAGTCCATGAAGACGACATACATACGTAGACGAACGGGTCCTCACAAACGCGACGTTACCGGAACCAACCCGAAGAAGCAACACCCGAAAGAAGCACACAACATAGTAAACAACCAACACATGAACATCGTATGATATGCGGGATGCGGTATGCGATGCATATGCATGATTTTGAAAGGAATGATTGAAATCGATATAAAGATCACCGGAATCAGATGCACGGTTTGGAAATGGCAAGCGAAACAAATATGGCACCGGTCTGCGATTACCAACAAGTAGTCAACTAAATGCATCAAGATAAA
This sequence comes from Triticum aestivum, assembly GCF_018294505.1. Taxonomy (NCBI): domain Eukaryota; kingdom Viridiplantae; phylum Streptophyta; class Magnoliopsida; order Poales; family Poaceae; genus Triticum; species Triticum aestivum. The sequence goes on along the minus strand of NC_057812.1, from coordinate 708,669,065 downwards.
TATGCTACAACACTCAAACATGGCAACAAGATACATGGAAGGGATCAACTCATGATGCTTGACAAAAGATGAACACTAATCTATGGCTAATTCATCCATTAACGGGTTCAAACAAGCATGGCAAAAGTGCAAATGATAACAGGATTCAGACTTAAGTGAAATTAACACAAGTCTGGATTTTATCATCAGGAAGCACACTTTAGAGCATGAAAACTACATGCTACAGGAACTTAAAATGGCAAAGCAAGGCATGGCACGAAGCTACTCAAAGCACTTAACAAAAGCCCGTTAGTGACCTTGAGCCAAAAGGGATCAGAAAATACAATTGCAAGCATGTGAACATGCAAATCAGTTAACGAGTAGGCATGTTTACGAGCTCGATGCACTCACTACAGAGCATGGCATGACAAACTAAGAATACACCCCTCAAGAAGACATGGCATAGAAGCTAGGCATGGCAAGAACAACATCATAGCATGCACGGATCAATAGCAACATCCTCGGCAAAATCGCTAAAGATGTCAACAATCTGCCAGGATCATTTTATAGCAAAAGTAGATCTCGATTGACTCAAGCTAGGGTGCTCCATAAATGCAAACAAAGAAATGGATGGATAGAGCACCGTAATATTAACAAAACATCATTACTGATCATCCTCAAAAGAAGCACGGATCACTAGGAAACAACATGAACATATGGCATAATGACAAAAACAGAACAAGGACTTGGTGAAATTCTAAGTCCCTGAAAACAACATTACTGATTACACTACTTTGCAAGCTTGTGCTAGTCACCACAAATATCACAAAAATACATGGCAAGCACCTCTGTAAAGATGGCATGGCATATAAAAAAACACATGTAGAGCCCAGGAGCATAACATGCACACATTAAACATGGCAAAAATGACAAAATGCCATTTGCTAAAACAGATATGACAAATTCATCACATAGCCCTCTTCCAACAGCATTTTGGGCATCAAGATGAACTCAAATGAAAATGATGCAATGAGATGAAATGATGTACTCGTCAAGACGAACACTTTGATATGCTACACGCATGAATCGGGGCTACGAATGCAGAGTTATGGCATGAGGAAAAGAGGCATATGAATCTGGAATCTGGGGACTTAGAGAAATATAACCTCACGAAAAAATACAACGAGCCGGAGGAAGTGGGCCGGCGGGGATGGAGCTGGGCCGGCTTGGCGCTACGCTGGGCCTTGCTTGAGGAACAGTAGCGGGCTATGGCCCATGCACGCGTCCGCGCGCGGGGACGAGCGGGACGGAGAGCGACGGGATCCCGGCTAAGGCAGACGAAGGTACGACGGCGCAGGGGCAGAGAATGGCCGGAGACAGGGCCGGGGTGGCCGGATCGGGGCCGGAGCAGCCGGATCTGGTCACCGAAGGGGAGGACGAGGCGCCGTGGCGGCGCTCCAGCGCGGGGGGTCAACCGGCGGGGAGTCGCGGCGAGCTCCCGTGGCCAACCATGGCGGGGCGATGAGGGCGCCGTTCTCCGGCGAGGGGCAACGCCGGTGAGGACCTGGAGCCGCGGCGGCGTTCGACGGTGGCGTCGCGAGGCGGCGGCGCAGGGCGGTCCGAGGCGCGAGGTGCTCGGCGGAGGAGCGGCAGGGTCGACGCGGCAGAAGAGCTCCGGCGAAAGCTCACTAGAGACGGTGGCGGGCGACGAGGCCCGGCGACCGGAAGCGGGGAAGACAACGGGCGGCGCGGCGCGGTGATCCCGGCCCGGTTCGGCTCCGCACGGGCCAGATCTGGGCCGGCAGGCTCGGCGGCGGGAGGAGTGAGAGAGCGGTGAGGTGGCGGTGCGCGGTTGGCTGAGGGCGGCGGCGCGGTTCCGTCCGGTCCGGGACGGACATGTCCGGCGGACGAGAGGGGAAATTTTAGGGTTTCGGGGGAAGAAGACCCGGGATTTCGAGAGGGTGGCCTATTTATAGAGGTAGAGGGAGCTAGGAAGCTCCAAATGAGGTGTGGTTTTCGGCCACGCGATCGTGATCAAACAACCGAGATGATGGAGGAGGTTTAGGTGGGTTTTGGGCCACTTTGGAAGGTTGTTGGGCTGCAACACACACGAGGCCTTTTCGGTCCCTCAGTTAACCGTTGGAGTATCAAACGAAGTCCAAATGGTATGAAACTTGACAGGCGGTCTACCGGTAGTAAACCAAGGCTGCATGGCAGGTCTCGGTCCAATCCTAAAACGTTTAACACCCGCACACGAAAAGAGGTAGAAAGGGACACCGGGTGACATAGGAGCGCCGGATTGCAAAACGGACAACGGGGAAAATGCTCGGATGCATGAGACGAACCTGTATGCAAATGAAATGCACATGATGACATGATATGAGATGCATGACACGCAAGCACATGACAAGGCAACAACAGCGAATAACTAGAGGACACCTGGCACATCGGTCTCGGGAGTTACAGACGACATGGAGATAGGGAAGACTCGGCAGTTGTTTCCCATGTGGAGGGGAGTACGACTATACGAGGGTTTACTGGTTCGTCTGCCATCGCCGGAGAATAACAGCAGGTGTGGGTGAGTAGAGGGAAGGCTAGGCCAGCGATGGGAGTACGGTCGGGCGGTGAGGCCTGCGCGGCAGCACAGCCGGCCGCGAGGAGGAGGGAGCAGGCAGTCCCACTGGCGCTTGTTTGAGCGGCTGGAGTAGGAAGAACAGAGATTGAAGAAGCACGACGGCCGTTGGATGGACATCCAACAGTCAGTGCTTGTGCGTCAACCTTTTTTTAGGAAAGCCTCAAATCTGTTGAAAACAACATACATCCCATCTGCCATTATTTCTAACAATTTACAGCCCATTTGCTAATTCTTAAGGTTTTTTTGGAGCTCATATTCTTTTTGTTAGCATTACAACACATATTGTGGCAACGGTTAAAAAATTATACGAAATTTTGCATATTTCGGTGCGGTCCGAACTGTTTTTAATCCCGAAATTTCGACTCACATTCAAACTGATTTTAAAAATAAATTTATATCAATATAAAATCCAACAAATTCTCCACGCATAAAAATTAATGTAATTTAAAATCTTGAAATGAAAAAAAGATATTTGAAACTAATTGCCGGTTTGATATGTTTTAAAAATGTACAACCCATTTATCATTACTGATGGGCCATTTTCTCGGCCAACCGAATGAAAGCTCTCCTCGTCTTGAAAGATTTGCAGCCCAACAGGCCTGACAAAGCGACTTACTTGGCAAATCACAAAAAACTGGGTTGTGGCCGTGGACCCAGCTGTCAGACACTCCACGTACTGTACTCTTCCGATGGAAGTCGTTCCTTGACCACGTTGACCACGCCGCGTGGAGAGCACCACGGCGGTGGACGACGGCGAGGCATAGGAAGGGGACGACACGGCAGTGGAAGCCCGCATGGAGAGGACTACGAGGGTTCACTAGTTCGGCTGCGGTGTGAGGCTGCCGTCGCCGCAAGGCCTGGCCAGCGGTGGGAATAGTAGGGGGCGGTGAGGCCTCTACGGTAGCACAGCCGGCCACGGGATGCAGGAGCATGCGGCACGACCGGCGCTACTTTGGGCGGCTGGAGCAACAAGACCACAGCTTGAAGAAGCACTACGGCCGTTGGATGGACATCCTACGGTCACTGGAGCTAGAATCGTTCATATTGACTAAGTTGACAAAGCCCTTCGTCCCCGTCAACTTAGTAGGCCCAAAAGTCAGCCTCCCAGCAAGGTGGGTCCCAGCTAGCCGGGGGAGTATTCATTTTTTTGTGCGTAATAAGGAGGCACTTCCGGTGTGTCCGAGCTGACAGCGGGGGGACATTTTTTCGCGAAATACGGTGGCCCGTCCGATGGGTCCCAGCAGTCAGGGGGAAAAGATTTTTTTCGCAAAATGCTGGTGGCCCGTCTGGTGGGTCCCCGCTGTCAGGTGGAGGAATAATTATTTTGCATGTAATAAGGAGGCACCTCCTTGCTGCAGCCGTGGACCCAGCTGTCAGCCTCTCCATGTACAGTCCATGTCCGATGGAAGCCGTTCATTGACCATGTTGACCACGCCGCGCCAAGAGCACCAGGGCGATGGACGACAGCGAGGCCTAGGAAGGGGAGAACGCGGAGCCGGGGAAGACGCAGCAGTGGATTCCCACGCGGAGAGGAGTACGAGGGTTCACTGGTTTGGCTGCGCTGCCGTCGCCACAGAATAACAGGGGGTGTGGGTGAGTGGAGTGGATGGATGGCCTAGCCAACGGTGGGAGTAGTATGGGGGCGGTGAGGCCTCCACGGCAGCACAGCCGGCCATGGGAGGCAGGAGCAGGCGGCACGACCAGCGCTACTTTGGGCGGCTGGAGCAAGAAGACCAGAGGTTGAAGAAGCACTACGGCCGTTGGATGGACATCGTACGGTCAGTCGAGCTGGAATCGTGCATATTGACTAAGTTGACAAAGCCCTTCATCCCCGTCCACTTAGTAGGCCCACTATAATGGGTCCCAGCTAGCAGGGGGAGTATTCATTTTTTGTGCATAATAAGGAGGCACTTTCTTGCGTGCGAAGATATAGCTGGTGGGTCCGAGCTGTCAGCGGCGGTAACATTTTTTCACGAAATACAGAGGCCATTTCGGTGGGTCCCAGATGTCAGGTGGAAGAAATCATTATTTTGCACATAATAAGGAGGCATTTCCTTGCGTGCGGCCGTGGACCCAGCTGTCAGCCTCTCCACGTACAGTCCACTTCAGATACATGTCGGTCATTGACCACACTGACCACGCCACGCCGAGAGCACCAGGGCGGTGGATGACGACGAGGCCTAGGAAGGGAATGACACAGAGGCAGGGAAGACTCGGCCGTTGTTTTTATTTCCCACGCGGAGGGGAGTACGACTGTACGAGGGTTTACTGGTTCGTCTGCCATCGCCGGAGAATAACAGCAGGTGTGGGTGAGTAGAGGGATGGCTAGGCCAGTGATGAGAGTACGGTGGGGCGGTGAGGCCTGCGCGGCAGCACATCCGGCCGCGGAGAGGAGGGAGTAGGCAGTCCTGTCGACGCTTGTTTGAGCGGCTGGAGCAGGAAGACGAGAGATTGAAGAAGCACGACGGCCGTTGGATGGACATCTAACAGTATACAGGCCATCTGTGGAAAACCTCAAATCTGTGGAAAACAGCATACAACCCATCTGCCATTATTTCAAATAATTTACAGCCCATTTGCCAATTCCTATAGGTTTTTTTGGAGCATTCTTTATGTTAGCATTACAGCGCGTATTGTGGCCATGGTTAAAAAATTATACGAAATTTTGCATATGTCGGTGCGGTCTGAACTGTTTTTAATCCCGAAATTTCGAGTCACATTCAGACTGATTTTAAAAATAAATGTATATCAATATAAAATCCAATAAATTGTCCACGCATAAAAATCAATGCAATCTAAAATCTCGAAATGAGAAAAAGATATTTGAAAATAATTGCCGGTTTGATGTGTTTTAAAAATGTACAGCCCATTTCTCATTACTGATAGGCCATTTTCTCGGCCCTCCGATTGAAGCTCTCCTCGTCTTGAAAGATTTGCATCCCAGGAGGTCTGATAAAGCGACTTACTTGACAAATCACAAAAGAACTGGGCTAGCCATTTTCAGAAAGAAAAAAAAAGACTACTGGGCTGGTCTGTGGTAAACATAAAAGAAAAGGCCAGAGTGTCCCGCACAGCCCAGTTGACACCCTGCTTCCATCTCAAAAACAAATTAGATAAATGCCACTCCAATTATGGCGATTCATAAAAATGCCACTACAATTTCCAAACTTTGAAAAATGCCACTGCAATTTTTGCAAACTTTGAAAAAAGCCACTGCAGTTTGCAAACTTTGAAAAACACCACTCCAGACTTCGAAAAATGCCACTAGAAATGGCATGAAATGGCATTTTTCAAAGTTTGGAAATTGCAGTGGCATTTCTCAGATACACCAGATTTGGAGTGGCATTTATCAAATTAACCCAAAACAAAAATAACTGGGCGAGCTGTTGGGTCCCTGGTGTCAGCCGCTCGTTATGCAATTCTCTCGTTTATTGACTACGTTGACAATGGCATGGGACCCAGATGTCAGAAATCCACTAGGAGGAGCCATTTTTTTATTGGCTTGAAATAAGGAGGCACTTGCTTGCGTACTGCCATGACCTTGGCGGGTCCCTATTGTCATACTCTCCACGTACAGTACGAGTTAGTCGTGCTTCAAAACTGATCGGCACGCCATTAAAAAACTAAAGATCGATAACTAATGCGGCACCTCGGGCCAACGCGGCCAGATCGAATTTTGCACGAGAAATTACACACCATGTTTCGTTGACATGTGGTCCCGTTCCAACATATCAGTGAGACGACGGCGAGTAGTAGGAGTATTTCCGAACGGACGTGTAGGCCGGGGCGCCTCTTCGTGAACCGTGGCAAACTCGCACCCGTCCACCGACTCTTCGCCTTTCCCTCTCGATTTGGAACTGTTGTCGCACGCTCTTCCTCTCCCTTCTCCATTTTCCTTCAGCCCTTCACCCTTTCTTCTGCCATTGTTCGATCGTCTTCTCCATGGAGGGAACAGGCCGGAAACGACCCCTTGTTCTTGCCCGATCTGAAAGATGACGTGGTGGAGGAACTCATTGATCGGTGCGACGTCATCACCTCGGCTAGCATGGCAGGTTCGTTCAAGCCCATTCTCGACTCAACTAATAACATCATTACAAAGAACCCAAGAGTCAAGGAGCGGCTTGATCTCCCCTATCTTCTTTGCCGTGACCCTGATGACTGGCGCCGGCACGACGGAGGCCTCGCCCTATGCCAGTTGATGCCGCTTGATAATTATACGTATGATGTTAAGATGCCATCGCTCGAGGGCAAGGCTTGGGCGGGCGCAAATAGAGATTGGGTTGTTTACATTGGGTCCAACTACGAGTGGGAACTTGTGAATGTGTACACTCGTCACCGGGTTCCACTTCCAAAAATCTCAGCACACTGCCCAGAGGTTGAGCACACCGGTAATGTACGCACATTCAAATATGATCATGGTGACTGTCTTCTACGGAAGATAGCAATTTGTCGAGTTCCCAACCGCTCTTGGAATTACAATAACTATCAAGTTGTTGCTATCTTCGACAAGCTTGTTGCCGTCCTTCGTAGTTCGACTCGATGGATATTGCTCAAAAATCAGTTTCTATATACGGATGAGTACTGTGATGCAATTCAATATGAGGGCCTTGTGTTTGCTGCCACCACTCGTGGCACTGTTTTTGCATGGCATCCTAGTAGTCTCGGTACATTTGTCTTCCACCGTAATTATAATTGTTTCATCCACATGCATGCGGATTAGCAAGTTTCCCTTTACTAATTAACCTTCTTCTTGTGTTTCCAAGGTCCTGTGAACATCCCACCACCTATACTTGAAAAATTTTATAACCAAGGGGGAGATGACAATGGTGATGATCACGAGCATGAGGACGAGTAGTGCCGATATACTCTGTGGCGCCTGGCAACTAATTTCGATGGATCACCTCTTCCTGTGTGTATACAACCCACTGATGATGTTACTGGTAAGGAAGCAGGTGTCTCCCATGGTCGCACTCTCCAGACCTATTCCAACACCCGTTGCATGGTATTCGGGATGGATACTAGTGTGCTAGCGCCAACTCCTTCTCCCTGGCACAGAATTGATAGTCTTGGAGAAAACTCGCTCTTCCTTGGACAAAACTATCCGATGATGGTGAAAGGCGATCCAACTGCTATTGACACATTTATGAGAAGCAACTGTGTCTATACCTCGGACATTTGGGTAGTTCCGTACCCTCGTACTGATATAGTAGGCCGCTTCAGCCTCGATGATTGGTCCTGCGTTGGTCTCCAGATCGACAACAGATGGCCCGTCCCAGAGAATCAGTTGTGATTCAAAGAAAGCGTTTCCAACGCCGCGGAATGGTTGAGTTGAAGTTCATTTCATGGCTTGTTATTTGTTGTGTGGTGAAAACTTTAGTATTTATAATGTATCCTCGTTGTCGATGTGGGTTGATGACCTGTGATAAACTTACTAAATTTATGAATGGCTTTCGAGTCGATTCTCTAAATTTGTACTAGCTTTAGATGCTTCGCGCGTCGGGCGGGTGTTTTTACTGTAGCCATATGTTAATGTGTTCGCTGTATGTAACCAGCACCTCGAATCCTCGATACTAGTACTATATAGTAGGAGTAAGTAGTAGGGAGTAGTAGGGTGGCATGGGCCAGAACAAGCATTCAAGTCCAGGAGTACAGCACACGCCACCACCACGACATCCATCTGAGACCATATTATTTTTTGGAGTCCGTGCTAGAGCAATCTCTTCAACCTCGTCGTTTCTCTAACTTCAGCCATCGCACGGCGTGCGAGGTGGGGGTTTGTCGATAGTCGGTTTCCTTAACTGCGGTCCCACTTGTAAGGCCAACTCCAACGCACGACCCCAAACGCACCTACGTTTTGCATGGACTCCAACGATAATTTTGACTAGAAAAGCAAGACCAAAGAAAACAAGAACCACAAGAATACATTTTACTACTCCTGTAAGTTGGATTAGTACCATGATCTGCGGAGGCTCGATCTTGCGTCTGTGCTAGCTAAAAGTGATAGAACATCTACTAAATTGCGCTCTATCAATATATGGATGTACTCTTCTTCCCAATACAAAAACTTGCATCCATTCTACTCCCTCCATTGCACAATACATGCCTTCTATTTGTCAAAATATATATGTATCTAGACATGTCTTAGTATATAGGTACATCCATTTTTGGACAAATGGAAGTCAAGTATTTTGGAACGGAGGGAGTACACAATAAAAATTTTAAGTTAGCACAACTAGTCTAATCTGAGAGCAGAACCGAAGATTTGGTCGGGTTCTTCCTCCTTTTGCCGACACGTGGGACATCCAGCATCCAGTTCGTGTCATGAAAGAAAATAGAGTGGTAGTTGAAGCCACGAGATGTGCATCTTGGGTTAAACTGTAAATAGAATCTTACTACTCTTGAGTAACTCCAAAAGCGGCCACCGAAGATCTTTATTGGATTTGTTTTTCATCACCAGCACGTCGAGGTGAAAGATGTGCAGGTTCAGTGGGTCCTCTTGCGTTTTCACTGACATGTGGGGACGCATGTGAGCAAACAAACGATGGGCTCCGTGCATCCGCTGGCTGGCTGAGAAGAGAGATAGAGGAGGGTTGAGCATGGACTGCAGGAAATTTGTTCTGCGTACCTCGATATAGTGGGGTGGCATGGGCCATAACTCAGTAGCATTCACGTCTAGCAGTACGGCACACGCCACCCACACGAGTCCCATCCGACACCAATTTTCTTGGACTCCGTGCTACAGCTATCTCTTCTCCCTCCTGTTTTCTCCGCCATCCGACAAGATAATTACTGTAGCATCATATACTACTACATGGATTTGACGGAAATATAAAAATACATATGGATCCATCAACGTCCAATGACATCCTCACGCCCTAGTGCGCCGGGTCACCAACCGACGTGTGAGGAGCAGCGGTGTTGGCGGGGAGCTCACCGTGTATCTGAACAGTGCCGTCCAAGGTTGCACTGCGCTCCAAGAAGGGCAGCGTCCAATCGTCCTCCTCTTGCATGTAGTAGTCCTTGTGGACGATTTGCACGTAAACGTGGGTGATTATGTCGATGGTGTCTTGCTGCGGCAGGCGCTGCGCGGCGAGCGCGACCTCGAGGTGGACATTCTCCGACGCGATGGCGGGCAGTCTCAGGCCCACTAGTGTGTCGAAAATGTTGTTACCATAGTGGCTGTTGAGGGTGGCAGGCATCGCAGAGCCTGGGCGCGTCGGCTGGAGGCTTACGTCAAAGTCGTCCGCAAGCTTCTTGACGACGGTCAACTTCTCGAGGAAACCGACGAGGACCTCGTCGAACAAGGAGACAAAGCTATCGTCCAAGCGGCCCCTCGCCCTGGCGTCCTCAAGCAGTACTACCTAGAGACGTTCCTCGGTGCCGGTGGATGTGGTAGTACTCCTAAATCCAGACGGTGGTGCTACTAGTACTACTAGTAGTACTACCAATGTAGTAGTAGGAGTACTAGCACTATACTACCCGTTGGTTAAATTATTACGTGCTCCTCCTCACAGTGAAGTGACAAGACCCTGGGCCGGAGATGACACCTGAGTATAGGCGCCGTGTTCGGCATACCATAGTCAGCCTCACCGCCTGCAGTCACTATCATCATGGCTGTAGAGCTAGCCTGCTTACAACTAGCCCTGTTCGATATAATTTCCCGTGCGTAGATGCCCGTGCATTGCACGGAACACCAAGATTGGGGGTGGACGGCTCCGGCAGCGGCCATTGTTCCAGATTTTTCCACGGCCTTCTACTCCTAGATTGTGAGAGACAAGGAGTTGTTTGTAAATAGGGAACAAGTGCGGGCATCTTTTTGCAAAAATGGAGAAGCTTGGTTTGTATGCGTCAGATCTAGATCCGACGGCTATTGGTGAAAGATGGGAGGAACAACATCATCACCAACTCAGGACCTGTTTGATTCGCAGGATTTTGAAAATGCAGGAATAGGACACGGCAATATTACAAGTTTCAAACTGATATTACAAATGTTAGGAGTAATGCTGCACCTACGAAGAGGGAATTACTAGGAAGTTTACGTAAGAACTTTCATTACTTTAGGTGGATGCAGCATTATCGTACAAACTAAAATCCACCACCCTAACAAGCCACTAATGGGCAAATAAGTTTTCGAGTCTCTGGCCACTTGATGTTTCAAAAACAAATTCAGCTTCTGTGGAGAAATGAGCTCCACCATGCAACCGCGCGGGTGTGGCTGGGCATAAGGCGTGAGTACGTGCACGGTGCACCTATTCTCTTCTTGTATACTTACACCACCTACGTGGGGTTGTGTGAGAGAGATACAAACCTAGAGAGATATTGTATGTGGGTTCTTGAGAGTTTCTTTTTGTGGGGGGGGGGTCAATCAAAATTTTTAACATATGCAATGTGTGTGAAATAGAGTCCTGGATATAACATATATATAGAGGGGGCGATCCACGAGAAGAGAGTGGAGGTATCATCGGCTTGAGGTGTCCATAGAATCGAAGATAGGGATGATGTGTGTGTGTGTGTGCGCGCGCGTGATCGATAAAGAGTGCCATCGAGTTTGTGTGTGCCCACGTCAAAGATATAGAGTGGCTGGCCTACTGGAACGTGAGATGGGACATGTATAGTTTGTCTCTGTGGCATGGATACCTACCTGCAGCGCTCGACTATCGGTGTGTGGTGGGGGAAGAGGGAGGCCCAATTAACTATAGAGGTACAATGGCTGGTATATGTGTGGAGGAGGAGAGAGGCCTACCTCATGTATTAAGGAGATCGATCTGCCTCATGTATTAAGGGAGATCGATTGACATCCATGCAGATGTGCAGGAGATGAATAAGGTTGGGACAGAGACACAGCTAGAGTGTTGCAGGGGGTGGTAGTGGAGTTGCTTCTAACAAATGGTGGGACGGGCTTGCTAGACAAACGGAGGGCACGCCCGCAATATCAATAAGAGAGGAGATGGCTACTTGTTGTCTGTGCATGTGCATGTGAGAGACAGGTCAGGAGGCAAGCACGAATGATGAGGGGGGACGATGTGGTTGTGGTAAGCAGACATAACTACATAGGAAGATCAATCAACCTTTGTAAGATAAAGGAGAGACATAACTTGTGAGGTACGTCGATCGATTGGGGGGGGTAGTTAAAGTCGATCTAGGTATATGTTGGGAGATCGATCAGTATACATGCATGTGTGTGTTAGAAGCAAATGAGGCACGAGGAGAAGGATAGAGAGAGAGGGATGCATGTAGGAGGTGGTACGAGAGGCATACTATATCGAGGGGGAGGAGTGTGCAAGTACGAGAACGATGAAAAGAGTGGTGGGAGTGAGGCATGGACGGTGACAAGAGAAGAGGGGAACCTTGTGTTTGTGCTTGGCACACCTGGCTAGAGAGGCATATCGATCGATGTGTGCCGTAAACAAGGAGCTGGGGGGCCTACACACACCGTGGGTGAACGACCTAAAGTGAAAAGACGAATTTGCATGATGGAGCTAGAGAATGCTGAGGGAGGGTGAGAGGGATGCGGGTGTGTGCATGCACAAGAGAAAGTTAGCGCTAGCTACAAAGATAAGAGGGTTGTGTGGGTGTAAAAGACGAATAGAGATCATATATACTTCATTATAAAAAGAGAATTCGGATATTTGAAGAATTTATCATAGTGTTTCAAACCGACGGATGTGTGAATATATATAACGGTGATACACATGGTGTGGTTATGAACATGGTATACTACATTTAATATGTTTTATCTCTACTCTTATAAAAAAACAGAGTTGCTGATGATGGTGTGCCTGCCATCCTGCATTATAGGCCGTATGATTTATATCTGGCGGATAGCAAGGAAACCATGATGGTTGAAGTTGGCAACAATCATGATTGTAGATTCTTATTGAAATAGAGAAACGAATTCAAATTTAGTTCGAATTGCAGCGGTAGTATAGACATTTGGAATGCACTAAAATGTTGGTATGAGTAGGTTACATGCATTATACAGCAAGCGAAAAAATTTAATCGGACATAACATGGATTCATACCCCCTCCTTCCATCTATATAGGGCGTAATGAAATTTTTAAGACCGCCTTTGACTATTGACAAGATTAATAGTACATGACATGCATAATGTGAAAATTATATCATTGAAAGAACATTTCACAGACGAATTTAATGGTGTGCTTTGTGTAAGTTGCATGTCATATATCATTGCTCTAATATTTGGTCAAAGTTAGCATCGAGAAACACATTAGGCCCTATATAGATGGAAGGAGGGAGTAACTTTGAATAGCATTCGTATAGTAAAACGGGAAAGACTCTCTCTTTGTGTGGTGTGAATAGTTTTATTTTTTTGTTTTCTTTTTGGTTGAGGGAAGTGCGAATTAATTTGGTACGTGCAAGTACAATATTACTACACGTTAGGCTTGTCACTAAAATTCAACCAGCGTCTTGTTATATCCCGAAAATTCAGATATCGTGCTCCCAAAACTGGTGCCTTCACAACCCGCACCTTGCTATCCCGAAATTACAACGCGCGCGAAAACTCCCTCCAGCTGCCAAATCCCGACACACGAAATCCCCCTTCTAACCTTGAGCCGAAAGGGCCGCTAGTTCAAATCAGTGGGGGTACTTTTGTAACACACCCTACATTTTGGACAAGCGCGTTCCTAAGTCATGCTTCACCCCCTCCCATCGCCCCCTTTTCGCCATTCGAAATCCCAGGCCGCCATAACCTCTCTGCTCCAGCCGCGAAACACCACCCTCCTCCGTCCGCCACGTCACCGCTGCCCAGCCGGAGCCTCTTCCCCGACGACGTCGTCCAGCGCAACAGCTCGACGTCCCTCGTCCACCTCCCCGGATGAGGATCCGTCGTCCATCTCGCCATCCCACCGGTTCAGCTGCCCCGTCCTCCACCTCCAAGGAGCTGCTCCGACGATCGCCTCATCTATCACGGCTGCTCCATCCCCACAGCGCCGCCTTAACCTGCTCCACAGGAACCGCAACATCCTTACCAACTCCTCAGACGAAGCCGAGGCCTACTCGGCGCCACCAAAGAGGTTGTACACTCATCGCATCGCACCTTCTCCTTAACTCGACCTCCCGGCACCGACAGTGCTCCATCCCACACCCTCATGGAGCGGCTACCTTGAAGCCGGTGCCGCGGGTAACATCTCCACGGCGGATCTCCCCCAGTGCGAGGCCCCTTCGGTGGCGTCGTCCATACCAGCCGGATCTGCTGCTGCTACTGCTCCGGCTCTCGCTCGATCACTCACTCGCCTAGCTGTTGCTGCTGCTCTCCCCCTCGCTCGTGCTGCTGCTCTGCTCCAATTAAGCCACACTTCAGTCGACTGAATCGACATTTGGGTCAGTCAATTTTTAGGGGTTGGGGGGCTCGCCGGAGTTAAGGAAGAACCACCCGCAGCGGGGACGGGGGCTCGCCGGAGAGGTACCCCACTATCTATCTTAGGGTTCAGGGTGGGGGCGGGGGGCCTAGAGGGCTGGCTGGGGCGGCGGTGGCGAGTTGTTTCGGAGCGGCGAGGCGGCGCTGAGGCCGGCGGTTCGGCTGGTGGTGGCTGGTGGCTCAGGGGGTGCAGGTTGAAGATGAACTGCAGGCCCTCCCTAAACTACATGTCAAGTGCCTCTCTGCTACCACTGTGTTTAGTTTCGACAGTAGCATTAAGATTCCAAAGTAAATTTCAGTTTCGACAGTTAAGTTCAGAGTCAACAGTTTTTACCTCATCTGTTGTAGTCAGGTGGTTTTTGGTGATGTTAATTTTACATCCATTTTACATCATCTATTTGAGATGCTATTAGAATCCCACTTGAGATTGTGATGTCTGTCTTGTGCTGCTTCAGCCTTGACGTCTTACGGCTCACCGGAGTTGCTCCAACGACAGAACGATCCGTCACAACACAGCAGTGCCCTGGACGCCGTTTACAGATTCCTCAGATCTTCCTCCACACCTCCGACAGCCACCTCTGCCTCAACTGCTTTAACGACCAACCCAGTGATGCTGAGGTCGACACGGCTACGGCAAAGAGGTTGTACACTTGTTGCATCACTTATTAATATACATTCACGTCGATCCATTAGGCCTATTTTGGTTCAAGGGAAAAACATCGATCCACTGGTTGTTACCATCACTCTAAATTTCTGCATGCTCTCCTTACATAATCTCACCATATTTTTTTTGTATGCATGTCAGATATTGTACACACAGTCATGCTGAACATGTAGAGAAAAAGAGAAGAGTTTTGCGTGGTAATACAATGTCATGCAGACATCGCTCCATGGTGGGTTCAATGGCAAACCCTCCCCACCCCTCTCCGGATTGTAATCCAGAGGAAGATATCTGTTCTGAGGCGGATTCGGACGCCGCTGACCACTCCTATTTACCCGCCAAGGTGTTTGCTCTACCTTGGCATGATGATGTTAGTCATATCATGCATATGTTGCCTTGCAGTGCCTACTTTTGACATCATATATGTCATCTATTTAGTTTAGATATGTTCTGTAATGCCACCTGTTTAGTTTCTATATCATATATGGGAATTATGCAGTCTCATGTCTTTTAGCCAGCCATAATATATGTAAAGTGTGCAATGCCATCCTGTTTAACCAGGCATCATATATTTGAATGATATCTTGCCCATCATTTTCTTCATTACAATTCCATTTGTCGACAATGTTTGTACATTAAACTACTCTTCCTGTGAATCAGCCATTTGGGTGGGAGATGGAAAAATCTGGAGTGAAAACAAGGCCTTCAAAGCAGACAGTGCTACCTGTCGAAGCAGATCTCTTGTTGGGTCCCGATAGCTCCTCAGAGTTGGATCCAGAGACAGATGACTAGTCCTATTCCCCCACTAAGGTGTATGCTCTAACTTGGCACGGTTATACTGCTCATATAATGCATACGGTGTCTTGCATTGCACAGTTTAGACATCATATACACAATATTCAACACCATGTTCTTAGTTCAGAGATCATATCGAATGCCCTCTGTTTAGCATATAAATCACATATGTGAATTAAATGATGCAATCCTGATTACTTAGATAACATGTAGGTGAATTATCTCATGCGATCCTGTTTAGTTATTCATCATATCTTTGAATTATAATATGCTATGCTATCCAGTTTAGATAGACATCATATATGTGAAATTATGGCATGCTATCCGTTTTAGTTAAACAATATACATCTCAACTATTTCATGCCCTCTTTTTTCCACACTATCTATTGCATCTGTCTCTCACACAATGTCTGTACATTCAACTATGTTTCCTGTTTATCAGCCATTTGATTTAGAGCGGGTGATGCCAGTATCTAGCAGACTAAAAACATGGTCTTCAAATAAAACAGTGCTACCTCTTGCTGGAGATAGCACCCCGGTTGTACATGCACAAGAACCAGCCCTACCACACATAACCCAAACTCTCACAGATTGTACCCCTACTACGATGGATAGAGAACCAGCTTCACCCAATCTAACCCCAACCCCAGCCGATAGTAACCCAGTTCCTGTTGACACAGCACCATCTCCACCATAGAGCTCCCAAACAAGAGAAGTTAGTAAGGCAGCTCCAGTGCCCAAAGGGCCAGTACTATCACAGCGAACCCCAACTCCACCAGTTAGTATGCTTATTCCTGTGGAGGAAGCACAGCCAGCTAGTCGTAGTTTAGCATCTATCACATTTGATGTTGTTAAATCGTATGTGCATATCTTCCCATCTTGGAAATATTATACTGAAGATGAAGGAAAATGCCAGTTGCAGGTGTTTGTCCAGGAGTTATGTGTAAGTAATGTTATTCATGGCAATTACTTTGCTTCGTCCCATACATCCTACCTCCATGATGGTTATAATACAGCAAATTTTCCCATTTTTCTCTATAGAGAAGGACCGATTTGGAAACTTAGGATGAGGTAACCTGTCCTAATACCTCTGCTATATTCAAGAATGCTTGGTGGCAGTATCGGAATTACGTGAAGAAAACATACTTCACCGGCAAAGAAACTCATCAAATTCCCTTACGTTCTCCTAAGACACATTTACTGGACGATGACTGGGAACGCCTTGTTCTGTACTGGTCCCGAACCAAGAATGTGGTAAGGTCTATGAGCTCATTTTCTATTTTTAAGTATTATATTCTTGCGTCTTACTGTACTCTGTTCATGTAGAACAAGTGCCTAAACCTGAAGAACAATTGTTCTAATTTAAGATTCCATTGCTACCATAGGACATAGATATATGTTTGTTTGATGCTTTTATTATGTACTAGTACTTGGCAATAGAAGACTTGGTAGTTTAATCCTGTCCACCTTACTAATGAATTGGTTCACCGAAATGAGTTTCATATACTAGTACATGCTAAACTTGTTATGTGTCTGCTTGTTTCTTCTTTTGGAATGCTGACAGAATATTGGGGAAGATTGCCTTATTAAGCAACGGTAAAGGAAGTAATGCAGATAAAGTTTAGGATAGTGACACATCCTGTCTTGGTTTAGTGTTGGAGTTACTGGCCACTACCGCTTGCACAAGCTATTCAAACTCACTGTCTGAAGCAGTTCGGTTTCTTGAGTCTCAACTACAAGCTGAAAGACATCGATCAGCTATGTTGCTACAACAAGCGGAAGGACTGCGGAAGTTCGTGGAGCATTCAGATGCACACTTTCTGGTGCAATAGCAAGCGTTGGAGGATTTTAGCGCCAAACAGGACAAAGCTAATCAGCTTGCTAAGCTTATTGCCAGCATGGTGGATACCCAGGATAACATTTCTTGAGCTCTTCTAAAGTTGTTTTAGTTATGCTCTTGTTCTGCTGCCGCGTTTATTTGCACCGGTGGCCAATTTTGACGGACACTGTATATGATATGCTGCTTTGTTCCCTATGTTTGCACTGGTGGCGAACTTTGATGCCCAGTGGATGTAATATGTGTAATAGCCATGATAGCCTAGCGTTAGTTGCTTGCATATTTATTTCCTTGTTGTCTTGTTTATTTGTTTGCTTGTAGTCATTGCAGTTCTTTATCCGCGGTTAACTAGTGGCTGCAATAACCTATTTTTTAAAACTAGGCCACAATAACCATGGGCTAATATTTACTGTAGTGACAATGGGCCTCCTACGGTCCATAGAAACAGTAGGCCTTCTACGGGCCGTAGAAACAACAGGCCTTCTACGGTCCGTATCATAAATGGGCCTTATACGGGCCGTATGATCGATTGGCCAAACATGGGCCAATAACATGCCGCATTATGGTCATAAACGGGCTAGAGTTGGAATCGTCCATTCATGGGCCGACCGTAACGGGCCATCGTTAATAGGTCCTATTTGATGACGCTATGAAAACGGTCCAACGTACTAACGGACCACAAACGGGCCGACCGTAACCAGGTGCTGAATTTGGCCCACAAGCAGAAAATGACAGTAACGGGCCGTAAGTGAACGAATGCTGGAAATGAGCCCAAGAATAAATGGGCTCTGAGAAGGCCAAAAGATAACATGGGCTGAAAACGGCCCAACGGAATAACGGGCCGTTAATGGGTATGAAGTGATACACTGTTCATTACGGGCCAGTTTCACCATGGGCCGTTAATGGGTGTAAAGTGATACACTGTTCATTACAGGCCAGTTTCACCACGGGCCGTTAATAGGCCAAGAGTTACATAAGGCCTCATATGGGCCGAAAGACGTCATGGGCCATACATGGGCCAGAAGTGAAAACGGGCTTGAATCATATTGGATGGCCTAGATGATGCTGCTGGGCCTAATTCGGATAGGGCGTAACGGGCCTTGGGTTAGCGGGCTGTAAATGGGCTATATGCGAACAGGCCGTTAACAGGCTTTCCATGGGCCGGCCCGCCACCTTTCGACCAAGTCAAACGGGCCGGCCTTTTCACATGAATGGGCCTTTGTTGGGCCCTGCCACGTGTTGACGTATCATAGGCGCCTATCTGACCCACTGACGAGCTGACACATGTTTCGTCTAGCCAATAAGAATTTTACACGTGGAAATTTCCCATTGGTCGGGGCTGTTAACGGGTTATCGGATCCAAAACCCGACCTGATAGCTTAACGGCGTTCCGTTATGGTGGATGCCACGTGTCGGTCACCCTTGACGAAAGCACTTCTGTGACGCGCGATTTATCGTCATGAAAGTGGACACTTCCGTGATGATAATTTTGGTGATGTCATGGAACACTTCTACGACAGCATAGGTATGACTATCTTGATTCTGTCATAAATTTGTCATGGATGTACATGCATGACAAAAAAGCGACCTACTGTGACAAACACATATCATCACGGAAGTGTGTTTTTTTGTAGTGTATAGGGCCCGGTTAGCACTGTCGTTCTGGTTCCTCTCCTCCTCCAACAGCTTAGCCATCCTCTCCTCCATCTCCCTCTCCCTCTCCGCCGCCTCCCTTTGTGCCTCCCTTTTTTCCTCCTCCACAAGCTCCTTCGTCTTCAATCTCTCTTTCTCAACAATAGCCTGCAAGACACCACTCCTCGTTAGCATTGTAATCATCGACGGACGCACACACAATGTAATGGAGGAAAGGTGAGAGAGTCAGTATAACTAACTGCCATGGCGATCTCCGTGGGCCATGCATGAGGCGTTATCTCAGGATCAGAGCTACTCGGGCGCTTCTTGATCTGCAAGAGAGTCTTAGGACAACGCATCAGTCCATCACCAATCGCTTGAGAGCCATGGGACCTCCCGCCACCATTTATCATCACCAGCTCTGTATCAAAAGGATCCTAGCTTGGGTTAAAGTCCTCCCCTTTCCTCGCCTTCCCCTCCTCTCTGTACCTCACAAGCTTGTGGTGGGAGGTCTTGTTGGTGAAGCTCTCTGGATCATCTAGTTCAGACTCCGTGAATGGCTTGGCCTTCTTGTATGGGGCCATATGGGCCATGCCATAGAGGTCGAACAGACCTAGCACAGGCTTCTTGTTGTAGTGCATCTGAGAGAGAGGAACAAAATATTAGTTAAGGGCTCAAGCTAGCATGAAGAATGAGTTGCATGAATCATGTAGCAAACCACATACCCAGTTATCCTCGTACTCAAACATGTTGGAGCTCCCTTGATGGTGTGGCACACCTTCCATTTTGGTCGCGCTTATCCTTGGCCCTTTGGTGTTCAACTTTCCATTGGGGAGAGCACCATGCATCCACCAACGCCTCCCAACAGTCCATCTTATCCACACACCATCTCGGGGGCACCTAAGTGAGTCAATGTCAAAGCCCTAGCTTAGCCTTTGCTTGTCCTTGCATGATCATCATATTTTCTCAGAAACTTGAAATGGGGATTGATCAAACCCTAGCACCAGATCAAATCAAATAGTTTAAACATAAAATCATTTTCAATAAACCCAAAATGCCCTTTGAAAATATTCATGATTTATGATAAAGGTGAAAACCTCTGCCAAAGATGATGAGCATATTTCTTGGACATTTATGGATTTTTGAGTCTATAAATATTTAATGTCTATAAATATTTTAAATGCTTCAATACTTCTAAAAACAATTGGGGGCTGTTGGGAATAATCCAGTATGTGCCCACAATTTATTTCAGGATTTTATAAAGTGGTTTAGTATTTTACCAAATCCAAAAAACAAAGACAGAAAATAGAAAACATAAAAAAAAAGAGAAGGACTCACCTGGTCTCACCTGCAGTCTACCTAGCCGGCCCAGTCGGCCCGCCTAGCCACCTGGCCTAGCCCACCTCCTCCTGTCGTCTTCCTCTTGCTAGAGGGACGGGCGTGCGTGGCCGATGCACGCAGGCGCGCCCCGGCCACCTCCTGCTTCGCCGTGTCGATGCCTCCTTCCCCCCAACACCGCACCCAGGAGACGTGGACGAGGCCGTGCTGACCCGCCCTTCTTCCCTGGCCATTTCCCCTCTCCCTCTTCGTTCTTCGCCCGAACAGAGAGCTGTCGTCGATGTCACTCGCTGTTGCCATGGCCACCAAGCCCCCCGCGCCTAGCTAGGATGCCCAGCAGCTCCGCCACCTCGCGCTACGCCTCTCCATAGAAGGAAGCCAGTCGGAGCGCCCCGTAACGCCGCCATCGCCGTCATCCCCTTCTTCAGCCGCCGAAGATTCGCCTCGCCGTCCCGGCGTCGTCCGACCTTCCCCGAGCCCACCGAGACGCGTGCTGCAACCGCTGTGAGGCCGCCCATATTTTCCCCCTACTCCCGTCGTCGGTTGCGTCCTCTAGCTGGTAGCCTCGCCGCATCCGTGAGCTCACCGCCGGCGACCCCGTCACCGCCATCGACCTAGAATGCATTAGACGCGCCCGAGCTCATGGTCGTGTTCCTGAAGATGCTAGGAGTCCAGAGGACCCCTTTGGTTAGCCACTAGTGCCCTATAGCCGCGCTTGCTCGCACACCGAACTCCGGCCGCCACCCAAATGCTCGCCGTCGACGAACCAGGCCACCCCGCGACCTCCTGACACCTCCCCTAGATGCGGGAGAGCACGGGCTTGCCTCCGGTGCCCTCGGTGCATCCAGCCGTGGCCGGAAACGGCCGGCCGGTGATCGCCGCCGCGTTCTATTAGCGTCGGCGGTTAAACGCCGGTTAGGTGACGTGGCAGGTTAGTTTAGCCACTAACCCCGCGGTTAGCTTAACCTTGTGCCACTGACGGAAGGGCCCCACACCCTAATTAATCCCCTATTTTTATTCCCTGTTTAACTTAGACTAATCCACTGGGCCCACATGTCAGGTTGACCTTGCTGACGTGGCCATTGACCGGGCCCACCTGCCAGCCACACAACACAGCCCTAGGTCACTGACCAGTGGACCCCACTGGTCAGGTTTGACCTGGTCAGTCACAGTTGACTTGCTGACGTCACAGTGACATCATGCTAACGCAGTAATCCTTTTCTGGGATTTAAATAAATCTTAAATGATTTATTTATTTCAGAAAATATCCAAAACTTTGAAAAATCATAGAAATTAATCTATAGCTCCAAATGAAATAAATTATATATGAAAAATGATCAGAAAAATCCAAAGAATCTGTTTATGGCATTTTCATGCATGTTTAAACAACTTAACCTCACTGTTTAGTCCAAAACATGATAATGCACTATTTGAATTCATAGTTTGAATTTGAATTTGAACCTAGTGTTCAAACCAACTCCATTTAACCTGTTGTTAGTTGCATTAGCTCAATCAACAGCATATTGCCATGTCATGATCATGCATCATATTGTTGCATCGCATTGATTGTGTTCTTCCTTGTTTGCCGGTAATTGTCCCCTCTCGGTAGACGCTGCTCCGACGCTGTGAACGTTGACATTGATGAAGACTCAATGTTATCTACAGAAGTGCCAAGCAAGCAAAAACCCCTTGTTCATTCTGATACAATCCCACTCTCTCGCTCCTGCTCTCGTTTACTGCATTAGGACAACCCCATTTCAACTGTTACATGCTGCGGTAGGTGAACCCCTTTCCTCTGCATGACCTGTCATTGCCACAGTAAATAGATGAAACCCACTAGCATGAGTAGGAGTTGTTTGAGCCCTGATGTGCTTACTCATTCTTGCTTGTTGTCATGCCTGCTACTGCTTAGAGTTGAGTCCGGTCTGATTCATCGGGAATGAATTGGAATGTGGTGAACATGTCCTACCGTTGAGAGGTAAGTGTGTGAACACGATTTGGTAAAGGTAGCGGTGAGAGGCCATGTAGGAGTACATGGTGGGTTGTCTCATTGCAGCCGTCCTTAGGAACTGAGTCCTGTGTTTGTGATCCATGAATAGTTACTACCACACATTGGGTTCCGGTAACTCGGCCCCTCTCGGCTTATTAATCAACTCGATCTCTGTCCAGGAGTTGCAACTAGTTTCTGGTGTTTGTAGGTAGTGTTAGTAGTCTACCAAGTGGCACCCGGTACAGGTGGGCTTGGGACAGACTAGGCACAGTGGCACGGTGTACCAAGTGGCACCCAGATGGTAGGCTTGGGAACCCTGCACACATCGTTTGGGGCCGTGAGCGACACCCCGGCCGGATCTCCTTGCGGATGGAACCCGAATAGGCGATAAACCTAGACTAGAGACTTGTTGGTTAGTCAGGTCGTGGCCGACTCCCTCGCCTGGCTTCCGCTTGAAGGTTGCCGAGGTGCGTGACGTGTACAGGGCGATAAGTTATGAGAGCGTGTGTGAAGAAGTACACCCCTGCAGGGTTATCATTATCTATTCGAATAGCCGGATTCCTCGGATATGGAAACTTGGACCCCTTGCATAGATCATAGACAAGTGAAAGTGGACACTCTAAAATGCGCAAGATAAGTTTGAGTGCTATGGATGGCGTTCTCGCAGGGAGACGGGAGCGGATCCATAGTGGTGTATTGGTATGGTGAATTTGTGGACTCGTGTGCGCCACCTCAAAAGAGTTACTTGCAGTCGTAGTTCAGGTTAGCCACTGAGTCAAAGCTGGCTTGCTGCAGTTAAACTCCACCACCCCCTTTGTTGATACCGATGCATATGTAGTTAGTTCTGATGTAAGACTTGCTGGGTACATTTGTACTCACGTTTGCTTAATTTATGTTTTGCAGAGAGACTTCAGTCTCGCTAGTAGTTCCACGTGGACTTCAATGTTTAGCTTGTTACCTCAGCTACGATCTTGTACCCTTGGGAGGGTCTTGTAGATAGTCAGGCTCCTCAGCCTTCTTCATTTTTAGTTGTCTGTACTCAGACAAGTTAAGCTTCCGCATGTGCTTTGACTTGTATACTCTGAATGTTGAGTCATGAGACCCATGTTTGTAATATCTCGCTCCTCGGAGCCTAATGAATAAATACTTGAGTCATAGAGTTATGTTGTGATGCCATGTTGTATTTACACATATCGAGCATATCGTGTGTATGATTGAAATGCTTGGTATGTGTGGGATCCGACAACCTAGTTGTTTATCCTTGGTAGCCTCTCTTATGGGGAAATGTAGTCTTGTGCTTCCATGAGGCATAGTAGTCCGCTACAGCCCGGTTCACCGGAGTCCTGCTAGCCCAGCACTACTGCTCCGGAACAATTGACTGCCCGGCATGTGATTCACTTCGTTCTTGTGTCCGTCCCTTCAGGAAAATGTCACGGGGTGACATCCGGAGTCCTGTTAGCCCAGTGCTACAGCCCGGATTCGCACGCTGCTGACCGACATGCTCGATGTTGATTCATGTATGGCTGTCCCCGTAAGTTAGTGCCACTTTGGGTTCATGATTAGTCATGTCGGCCCGGGTTCTCTGTCATATGGATGCTAGCGACAATATCATATATGTGAGCCAAAAGGCGCAAACGGTCCCGGGCCATGGTAAGGCCACACCCGTGGGAATACCGTGCGTGAGGCCGCAAAGTGATATGAGGTGTTACCCGCTAGATTGATGTGACTTGGAATCGGGGTCCTGACAGTCAAGAGAAATTTCAGTGCTACACCTACGAACCATACTCAAGAAAACTAAGTTCAAGGCCTTAAGAATAGGAAATTACCTGCATGTACTTCTCCTTACTCAAGAACTTGCCGCGACACTTCTGCTTGCCCCTCCTAATACCCTTCTGCACCCGAGCCTCGTGCCTTAAGTTCTAAAGTAGGTGCTTGCACTCGTTTTCGACAACCATACACGCGGCCTCCTCCTCTCCCTCTGAAACCCTGTAGATGGTCTGCAATCAAACAAGACAACACTGATTAGTATAATCACTAGGTAGTGTTGATTTTTAATTCCGTAAAGGAGAAATTACCCAAAACCGATGGAACACAATGTCGGCCATCGTCTCGCACAAGACACCGTCGACCCTCTCCTCCGGCGGCGCCGGGGTAACCGAGTACAGCTCCCAGGTCAGTGCTAGCTGTGGAACCCGACCCTCACTGGGCAACGTGACCCACCCAGGGAAGTGCTACCGACAAAGCACATCAAGGACCTGGTTGGGCCTACGGGCACCACGGGGGCATATCCAGCCCCTGTAGTATGACAAGGCCAACGCATTAGATATTAATTTGACGGAACATGAAGGCAAAAGGTTAAAAATAAGTAAATGCACTTACTTCAACCCTTTAGGTGCAATCAACTACCTCTGGTTGGCGGTCGTCGGCACGGGCGGGAGCTTTGTAGAGCCACACTTGTAGACCTTCTTGCCCTTCTGAACCAGCTCGTCGTAGCTATACCTATCATCTGAAAAGGTGTCCTCGCTACCATCCCCCGGGCCACTAGCCTCCGGAGTCTCATGGACTGAAGACCCCGTGACCGGAGTCTTCTGGGACGAAGACCCTGTGATCGGAGTCTTCTGAGACAAAGACTGTGGGACCGGACTCACGTGGGGCGAAGGATCGGCGACCCAAGTCTGGTGGAGGGGGGGGATCGCCGACCGGAGGCGGATGGACCAGAGTCCGAGACGGGTCCACCTCAGACGGAGCAATCCTGTGGTCCGGTGAATCAGCTGAGGGTGATGGCGAGGAAGGCGTAATAGCCTTCCTACCTCTCCCGCTGCCGCTTCCACTTCTAGCAGGCTTCTTCGTCCTCCCTGGACCTCTCCTAGCCGAAGAAGAAGCGCCCGCCGCAGTTGTTTGCATACTGTCTAACAGCACTCTCCGGAGGGGCTGGGCTGGAATAATGGAACCACCCCTCGCAGTAGCGCTCGCAGGAGGATCGGGGCGCTCTGGACCCTTTCCCACCATCCTTTCAACACCTGCAATGACAAAAAGTAAACGAAATTAGTACAACATAAAAAGATTTGGATACCTGACATGAACATAATAATATGTATATAATTTAAGTGTATTATAATCATGACCATAATAAAAATACACCCGATCAACACAAATATATATGGGTCGTGTGGTGTCTGGTTGTCGGGGTGTCGGGGTCGGGGTGTCAGGGTCGGGGTCGGGGTGTGGTGTCAGGGTGTCAGGGGTCGGGGTTGAGGGTGGGTGTGGTGTCAGGGTGTCGCTGGTCCGGGTGTCGTGTCGGTGGTCGGGGTCGGGGTTGGGGTGTCGTGTCGGGGTCGGGGTGTCATGGTGCCGAGGTCGGGGTCGGGGTTGGGGTGTGGTGTCAGGGTTTCGGGTGGTCGGGGGTCGGGGTCGGGGTGTGGTGTCAGGGTGACGGGGGTCGGCGATCGGTGTCGGGGTGTCGTGCCGAGGTGTTGGGGGTCGGGTCGGGGTCTCTTTTTTCCTTTTCTTCTTCTCCTCCTCTCCTCTTTCTTCTTCTTCTTCTTCTTCTTCTTCTTCTTCTTCCTCTTCTTTTCTTCTTTCTTCTTCTCCCTCCTCTTGTTCCTCCCTCCTCTCCTTCTACTTCTTCTTCTAAATTAAACAAAAACTAATCTAAAATAAACTAAACTAAAATAAACTAAACTAAAACTAAAACTAATATAAAATAAACTAAACTAAAATAAACTAAAACTAATCTAAAATAAACTAAACTAAAACTAAAACTAAAACAGAAACTAAACTAAAAGAAACTAATTAAACAAAAAAGGGGAGGAGCTCACCTGGTGGAGGTGGAAGCCGGACGGCTGCGGCGGCCGCTGGAGGAGGCGGCGACCCCATGGAGGGGGTGTTGGGGATCGTAGCAGAAATTTAAAATTTTCTACGCATCACCAAGATCAATCTATGGAGTAATATAGCAATGAGGGGAAGGAGAGTGCATCTGCATACCCTTGTAGATCGTTAAGCGGAAGCGTTGCAAGAACGCGGATGAAGGAGTCGTACTCGCAGCGATTCAGATCGCGGTTGATTTCGATCTAGCGCCGAATGGACGGCGCCTCTGCGTTCAACACACGTACAGCCCGGGGACGTCTCCTCCTTCTTGATCCAGCAAGGGGAGAGGAGAAGTTGAGGGAGAACTGCAGCATCACGACGGCGTGGTGGTGGAGCTTGTGGTATTCCTGCAGGGTTTCGCTAAGCTCTACGGAGGAGGAGGAAGAGTTGGAGGAGGGAGGGCTGCGCCAGGGAAGAGGTCACGGCTGCCCTCCCACCCCTCCACTATATATAGGGGCAAGGGGAGAGGGGGAGGCGCCCTAGGGTTTCCCCTAGGGGGCGGCGGCTAGGCAGATTGGATCTCCATAGGGAAAATCCTAGGGAGACTTGCCCCCCAAGCCAAGCAGGTGGAGGCTTGCCTCCCAAGCCAGGTGGAGGCGCCCCAACCCCCCAAGTAACGTGGGAAAGGGTGTGTGGGGCGCACCACCCCTTAGTGGGCTGGTTTGCCCCTTCCCCTTTGGCCCATGAGGCCCTCCAACACTTGCCGGGGGTCCCGAAACACCTTTCGGTCATGCTGGCCATAGCCTGATACCCCCGGAACACTTCCGGACTCCTATACCCTTCGTCCAATATATCGATCTTCACCTCTGGACCATTCTGGAGCTCCTCGTCATGTCCGGGATCTCATCCGGGACTCTGAACAACCTTCAGTAACCACATACTATTTCCCATAACAACTCTAGCGTCACCGAACCTTAAGTGTGTAGACCCTATGGGTTCGGGAACCATGCAGACATGACCGAGACAACTCTCCAGCCAATAACCAACAGCGGGATCTGGATACCCATGTTGGCTCCCACATGTTCCACGATGATCTCATCGGATGAACCATGATGTCGAAGATTCAATCAATCCCGTATACAATTCCCTTTGTCCAGCGGTATTGTACTTGCCCGAGATTCGATCGTCGGTATCCCGATACCTTGTTCAATCTCGTTACCGGCAAGTCTCTTTACTCGTTCCGTAACACATCATCCCATGATCAACTCCTTGGTCACATTGTGCACATTATGATGATGTCCTACCGAGTGGGCCCAGAGATACCTCTCCGTTTACACGGAGTGACAAATCCCAGTCTCGATTTGTGCCAACCCAACAGACACTTTCGGAGATACCTGTAGTGAACCTTTATAGCCACCCAGTTACGTTGTGACGTTTGGCACACCCAAAGCACTCCTACGGTATCCGGGAGTTGCACAATCTCATGGTCTAAGGAAATGATACTTTACATTAGAAAAGCTTTAGCATACGAACTACACGATCTTTGTGCTAGGCTTAGGATTGGGTCTTGTCCATCACATCATTCTCCTAATGATGTGATCCCGTTATCAACGAAATCCAATGTCCATGGTCAGGAAACCGTAACCATCTATTGATCAACGAGCTAGTCAACTAGAGGCTTACTAGGGACATGGTGTTGTCTATGTATCCACACATGTATCTGAGTTTCCTATCAATACAATTCTAGCATGGGTAATAAACGATTATCATGAACAAGGAAATATAATAATAACCAATTTATTATTGCCTCTAGGGCATATTTCCAACAGTCTCTCACTTGCACTAGAGTCAATAATCTAGTTCACATCGCCATGTGATTAACACTCACAGGTCACATCGCCATGTGACCAACATCCAAGAGTCTACTAGACTCAATGATCTTGTTCACATCACTATGTGATAAACACTCAAATAGTTCTTGGTTTGATCATGTTATGCTTGTGAGAGAGGTTGTAGTCAACGGGTCTTGCCATATTCAGATCCCTATGTATTTCGCAAAACTTTATATCGTAGATGCTGCTACCATGTTCCACTTGGAGCTATTCCAAACTATTGCTCCATTGTACGTATCCGGTATCTCTACTCAGAGCTATCCGGATAGGTGTTAAGCTTGCATCGATGTAACTCTTTATGTCGAACTCTTTATCACCTCCATAACCGAGAAACATTTCCTTATTCCTCTAAGGATAATTTTGACTGCTATCTAGTGATCCAATCCTAGATCACCTTTGTACCTTCTTGCCAGACATGTGGCAAGGCACACATCAGGTGCGGTACTCAGCATGGCATAGGGGATGACCTTCGTCCCTCCTCTTTCTTCTGTCGTGGTCAATCTTTGAGTCTTACTCAACTTCACACTATACAACTCAGGTAAGAACCCCTTCTTTGACTGGTCTATTTTGAACTCCTTCAAAAACATGTCAAGGTGTGCGTTCTTTGAAAGTATCATCAGGCGTCTTGATCTATCTCTATAGATCTTGATGCCCAATTTGTAAGCAGCTTTATCCAGGTCTTCCTTTGAAAAACACTCTTCAAACAACCATTTATGCTTTCCAGAAATTCTACACTATTTCGGATCTTACAATATGTCATCCACATATACTTATCAGAAATGTTGTAGTGCTCCCAATCACTTTCTTGTAAATACAAGTTTCTAGCAAACATTGTATAAACCTAAAAGCTTTGATCACTCCATCAAAGCATGTATTCTGACTCCGAGATGCTTGCTCTAGTCCATAGAAGGATTGCTGGAGCAAGCATACCTTTTAGCATCCTTAGGATCGACAAAACCTTTTATTGTATCACATACAAACTTTTCTTACGGAAACTGGTAAGAAAACTTGTATTGGCATCCATCTGTCAGATTTCATAATCGAAAAATACAGCTAATGCTAACATGATTCCGACGGACTTAAGCATCACTACGGGTGAGAAATTCTCATCGTAGTCAACTCCTTGAACTTGTGAAAATACTCTTTTCCACAAGTCGCACTTCATAGACGGTAACATTACCGTCCATGTACGTCTTCTTCTTAAAGATCCATTTATTCTCAATGGCTTGCCGATCATCGGCCAAGTCCACCAAAGTCCATACTTCGTTCTGATATATGGATCCTATCTCAGATTTTGTGGCTTCTAACCATTTGTCGGAATACGGTCCCACCATCGCTTCTCCATAGCTCGTAGGTTCATTGTTGTCTAACAACATGATATCTAAGACAGGATTACCGTACCACTCAGGAGTAGTACATATCCTTGTCGACCTACGAGGTTCGATAGCAACTTGATCTGAAGCTTCATGATCACTATCATTAGCTTCCTATTCAACAAACATAGGTGCCATAGAAAACATCTTTCTGGGTTGCATCATTCTTTGGTTGAAATAAAGGTTCGATAAACTCATCAAGTTCTATCTTCCTCCCACTCAATTCTTTCGAGAGAAACTCCTTCTCGAGAAAGGACCCGTTCTTAGCGACAAACAATTTGCCCTTGGATCTAAGATAGAAGGTATACCCAAGTGTCACCTTTGGGTATCCTATGAAGATGTGTTTGTCCGCTTTGGGTTCGAGCTTCTTCGGCTGAAGCCCTAAGCATCGCATCCCCAAACATTAAGAAATGACAACTTTGGTTTCTTGCCAAACCAATGTTCATATGACGTCGTCTCAACGGACTTAGATGGTGTCCTATCTAAAGTGAATGCAGTTGTCTCTAACGCATAACCTCAAAATGAAAACAGTAGATTGGTAAGAGACATCATAGATCGCACCATATCTCATAGGGTTCGATTACGATGTCCGGACACACCATTACCTTGTGGTGTTCCAGGTGGCTTCAATTGTGAAACAATTCCACAATGTCATAAGTGATAGCCAAACTCATAACTCAGAAAATCCCCTTTTGATCAGATCGTAGGAACATGATCTTGTTGTTATGATGATTCTTAACTTCACTCTGAAATCGCTTGAACTTTTCAAACGTTTCAGACTTGTGCTTCATTAAGTAGATATACCTATATCTACCCAAATCGTCAGTGAAGATGAGAAAATAGCGATATCCACCGCACGCTTCAATTCTCATTGGATCACACGCATCAGCATGCATGATTTCCAACAAGTCACATGCCCGTTTCATTGTACCTGAAAGCGGGGTCTTAGTCATCCTGCCCATGAGGCATGGCTCGCATGTGTCAAGTGATTCAAAATCAAGTGACTCCAAACATCCATCGACATGGAGTTTCTTCATGCATCTTACGCCAATATGACCTAAGCGGCAGTGCCACAAGAAAGTGGTACTATCATTATTAACTCTACATCTTTTGGCGTGAACATGTGTATTACCACGACCGAGATTCAATGAACCATTCACATAGGGTGCATGACCATGAAAGGTATCATTCATGTAAACAGAATAACCATTATTCTCTAACTTAAATGAATGACCGTATAGCAATGAACATGATCTAATCATATTCATGCTCAACGTAGACACGTGATAACATTTATCTAGGTTCAATACTAATCCCGAAGGCAGATGGAGCGTGCGATGGTGATCTCATCAACTTTGGAAACACTTCCATCACACATCATCACCTCGCCCTTAGCCAGTCTCCATTTAGACCGTAGCATTTTCTTCAAGTCACCAACAATAGCAACTGAACCGGTATCCAATACACAGGTGCTACCAGGAGTACTAGTGAGGTACACACTAATAACATGTATATACTTGGTTGAAGTTTCCAGCCTTCTTATCTACCATGCATTTGGGGTAATTCCGCTACCAGTGACCGTTCCCCTTACAATAGAAGCATTTTGTCTTGGATTTGGGTTCAACCTTGGGTTCCTTCACTGGAGTGGCAACTGGTTTGCCATCCATGAAGTTTCCCTTCTAGCCCTTGCCCTTCTTGAAACCAGTGGTCTTGTTAAACCATCAACACTTGATGCTCCTTCTTGATTTCTACCTTTTGCGGTCTTAAGCACCGCGAACAGCTCCGGTATCAATTCCATCCCTTGCATGTCATAGTTCATCACGAAGATCTAGTAGCTTAGTGATAGTGGCTAGAGAACTCTATCAATCACTATCTTATCTGGAAGTTTAACTCCCACTTAATTTAAGTGATGTAGCACCCAGACATTCTGAGCACATGCTCACTAGCTGAGCTATTCTCCTCCATCTTGTTGGCAAAAGAACTTGTCAGAGGTCTCACACCTCTCAACACGGGCATGAGCCTGAAATCCCAATTTCAGCTCTTGGAACATCTCATATGTTTTATGGCGTTCAAAATGTCATTGGAATCCCGATTCTAAGCCGTAAAGTATGGTGCACTAAACTATCAAGTAGTCATCAGGACGTGTCTGTCAGGTGTTCACAACATCCACAGACGATGTTGTAGGGGTTTGCACATCGAGCGGTGCATCAAAGACGTAAGCCTTCTGTGTAGCAGTGAGGACACTCCTCGAACTACAGACCCAGTCCGCATCATTTCTTACAATATCTTTCAACTTCTGTGTAGCTTTGTAGAGCCACACTTGTAGACCTTCTTGCCCTTCTAAACCAGCTCGTCGTAGCTGTAGCTATCATCTGAAAAGGTGTCCTCGCTACCATCCCCCGGGCCACTAGCCTCCGGAGTCTCATGGACCGAAGACCCCGTGACCGGAGTCTTCTGGGACGAAGACCCCGTGATCGGAGTCTTCTGAGACAAAGACTCTGGGACCGGACTCACGTGGGGCGAAGGATCGGCGACCCAAGTCTCGTGGGGGGGGATCGGCGACCGGAGGCTGATGGACCAGAGTCCAAGACGGGTCCACCTCAGACGGAGCAATCCTGTGGTCCGGTGAATCAGCTGAGGGTGATGGCGAGGAAGGCGTAATAGCCTTCCTACCTCTCCCGCTGCCGCATACACCTCTAGCAGGCTTCTTCGTCCTCCCTCGACCTCTCCTAGCCGAAGAAGAAGCACTCGCCGCAGTTGTCTGCATACTGTCTAGCAGCAATCTCCAGAGGGGCTGGGCTGGAATAATGGAACCACCCCTCGCAGTAGCGCTCGCAGGAGGATCGGGGCGCTCTGGACCCTTGCCCACCATCCTTTCAACACCTGCAATGACAAAAAGTAAACGAAATTAGTACAACATAAAAAGATTTGGATACCTGACATGAACATAATAATATGTATATAATTTAAGTGTATTATAATCATGACCATAATAAAAATACACCCGATCAACACAAATATATATGGGTCAGGGTGTGGTGTCTGGTTGTCGGGGTGTCGGGGTCGGGGTGTCAGGGTGTCAGGGTCGGGGTCGGGGTGTGGTGTCAGGGTGTCAGGGGTCGGGGGTGAGGGTGGGTGTGGTGTCAGGGTGTCGCTGGTCCGGGTGTCGTGTCGGTGGTCGGGGTCGGGGTTGGGGTGTCGTGTCAGGGTCGGGGTGTCATGGTGCCGGGGTCGGGGTCGGGGTCGGGGTGTGGTGTCAGGGTGTCGGGTGGTCGGGGTTGGGGTCGGGGTGTGGTGTCAGGGTGTCGGGGGTCGGCGGTCGGTGTCGGGGTGTCGTGCCGAGGTGTCGGGGGTCGGGTCGGGGTCTCTTTTTTCCTTTTCTTCTTCTCCTCCTCTCCTCTTTCTTCTTCTTCTTCTTCTTCTTCTTCTTCCTCTTCTGTTCTTCTTTCTTCTTCTCCCTCCTCTTGTTCCTCCCTCCTCTCCTTCTACTTCTTCTAAATTAAACAAAAACTAATCTAAAATAAACTAAACTAAAATAAACTAAACTAAAACTAAAACTAATCTAAAATAAACTAAACTAAAATAAACTAAAACTAATCTAAAATAAATTAAAACTAAAACAGAAACTAAACTAAAAGAAACTAATTAAACAAAAAAGGGGAGGAGCTCACCTGGTGGAGGTGGAAGCCGGACGACTGCGGCGGCCGCTGGAGGAGGCGGCGACCCCGTGGAGGGGGTGTTGGGGATCGTAGCAGAAATTTAAAATTTTCTACGCATCACCAAGATCAATCTATGGAGTAATATAGCAATGAGGGGAAGGAGAGTGCATCTGCATACCCTTGTAGATCGTTAAGCGGAAGCGTTGCAAGAACGCGGATGAAGGAGTCGTACTCGCAGCGATTCAGATCGCGGTTGATTTCGATCTAGCGCCGAATGGACGGCGCCTCTGCGTTCAACACACGTACAGCCCGGGGACGTCTCCTCCTTCTTGATCCAGCAAGGGGAGAGGAGAAGTTGAGGGAGAACTGCAGCATCACGACGGCGTGGTGGTGGAGCTTGTGGTATTCCTGCAGGGCTTCGCCAAGCTCTACGGAGGAGGAGGAAGAGTTGGAGGAGGGAGGGCTGCGCCAGGGAAGAGGTCACGGCTGCCCTCCCACCCCTCCACTATATATAGGGGCAAGGGGAGAGGGGGAGGCGCCCTAGGGTTTCCCCTAGGGGGCGGCGGCTAGGCAGATTGGATCTCCCTAGGGAAAATCCTAGGGAGACTTGCCCCCCAAGCCAAGCAGGTGGAGGCTTGCCTCCCAAGCCAGGTGGAGGCGCCCCAACCCCCCAAGTAACGTGGGAAAGGGTGTGGGGGGCGCACCACCCCTTAGTGGGCTGGTTTGCCCCTTCCCCTTTGGCCCATGAGGCCCTCCCACACTTGCCGGGGGTCCCGAAACACCTTTCGGTCATGCTGGCCATAGCCTGATACCCCCGGAACACTTCCGGACTCCTATACCCTTCGTCCAATATATCGATCTTCACCTCTGGACCATTCTGGAGCTCCTCGTCATGTCCGGGATCTCATCCGGGACTCCGAACAACCTTCAGTAACCACATACTATTTCCCATAACAACTCTAGCGTCACCGAACCTTAAGTGTGTAGACCCTATGGGTTCGGGAACCATGCAGACATGACCGAGACAACTCTCCGTCCAATAACCAACAGCGGGATCTGGATACCCATGTAGGCTCCCACATGTTCCACGATGATCTCATCGGATGAACCACGATGTCGAGGATTCAATCAATCCCGTATACAATTCCCTTCGTCCAGCGGTATTGTACTTGCCCGAGATTCGATCGTCGGTATCCCGATACCTTGTTCAATCTCGTTACCGGCAAGTCTCTCTACTCGTTCCGTAACACATCATCCCATGATCAACTCCTTGGTCACATTGTGCACATTATGATGATGTCCTACCGAGTGGGCCCAGAGATACCTCTCCGTTTACATGGAGTGACAAATCCCAGTCTCGATTCATGCCAACCCAACAGACACTTTCGGAGATACCTGTAGTGAACCTTTATAGCCACCCAGTTACGTTGTGACGTTTGGCACACCCAAAGCACTCCTATGGTATCCGGGAGTTGCACAATCTCATGGTCTAAGGAAATGATACTTGACATTAGAAAAGCTTTAGCATACGAACTACATGATCTTTGTGCTAGGCTTGGGATTGGGTCTTGTCCATCACATCATTCTCCTAATGATGTGATCCCGTTATCAACGACATCCAATGTCCATGGTCAGGAAACCGTAACCATCTATTGATCAACGAGCTAGTCAACTTGAGGCTTACTAGGGACATGGTGTTGCCTATGTATCCACACATGTATCTGAGTTTCCTATCAATACAATTCTAGCATGGATAATAAACGATTATCATGAACAAGGAAATAAATAATAACCAATTTATTATGGCCTCTAGGGCATATTTCCAACAGGGGGAGGCCGGACGGCCGCGGCGGGATGGGGCGGGGACGGCGACAGGGCGGGGCGGGGACGACCGCGGTGCGGCTGCCCGACGTGGAAGAGGCGGCGGGGCCGCGGTGGAGGTCGGGGAGGGGTGTGGGGCGGCGGGGCGGCCGGCTATGCCGGACGGGGTTGGCGGCGGCGGCGCGGGCCGGTGTGGGTGGGGGATGGCGACGGAGGGGGGGGAAGGGGGCAGGGCGACATGGAAGGGGCGGCGGGGGTGCGGTGGAGTCGGGGTGCCGCAGGGGAGGGGTGCGGGGCGGCCGGCTACTAAAGACGGGGTCGGTGGCGGCGGCGTGGGTGTGGGTGGGGAGGAATGAGAGAGTGGAGAGAAGAGAGGGGGGCGGGGCAGGGCAACGTGGAAGGGGCGACGGGGGTTGATACGTCTCCAACGTATCTATAATTTTTGATTGCTGCATGCTATATTATCTACTGTTTTGGATGATTATGGGCGTTATTATGCACTTTTATATCATTTTTGGGACTAACTTATTAACCCAGAGCCCAGTGCCAGTTTCTGTTTGTACCTTGTTTTAGGGTTTCGAAGAAAAGGAAAATCAAACGGAGTCCAATTGACCTGAAACTTCACGGAACTCATTTTTGGAAGGGAACAAGTCCGGAAGACTTGAAATGCACGTAAGGGAAGCTTCGAGGAGGCCACGAGGTAGGGGGCGCGCCCACCCCCCTAGGGCGTGCCCTCCACCCTCGTGGGCCCCTCGTGGCCCCCCTGACGTACTTCTTCCACCTATATATCTCCATGTACCCTAAAACTTCCGAGGAGCACAATAGATCGGGAGTTCCGCCGCCAGAAGCCTCCGTAGCCACCGAGAGCCAATCTAGACCCGTTATGGCACCCTGCCGGAGGGGGAAATCCCTCTCCGGTGGCCATCTTCATCATCCCGGTGCTCTCCATAACGAGGAGGGAGTAGTTCTCCCTCGGGGCTGAGGGTATGTACCAGTAGCTATGTGTTTGATCTCTCTCTCTCTCTCTCTCTCTCTTGTGTTCTTGAGATGATACGATCTTGATGTATCGCGAGCTTTGCTATTATATTTGGATCCTATGATGTTTCTTCCCCCCTCTACTCTCTTGTAATGAATTGAGTTTCCCCTTTGAAGTTATCTTATCAGATTGAGTCTTTAAAGATTTGAGAACACTTGATGTATGTCTTGCCGTGGATATCTGTGGTGACAATGGGATATCACGTGATTCACTTGATGTATGTTTTGGTGATCAACTTGCGGGTTTCGCCCATGAACCTATGCATGGGGCTTGGCACACACTTTCGTCGTGATTCTCCAGTAGAAAATTTGGGGCACTCTTTGAGGTTCTATGTGTTGGTTGAATAGATGAATCTGAGATGGTGTGATGCATATCGTATAATCATACCCACAGATACTTGAGGTGACATTGGAGTATCTAGGTGACATTAGGGTTTTGGTTGATTCGTGTCTTAAGGTGTTATTCTAGTACGAACTCTAGGGCTGTTTGTGACACTTATAGGAATAGCCCAATGGATTGATTGGAAAGAATAACTTTGAGGTGGTTTCATACCCTACCATAATCTCTTCGTTCATTCTCCGCTATCAGTGACTTTGGAGTGACTCTTTGTTGCATGTTGAGGGATTGTTATGTGATCCAATTATGTTAGTATTGTTGAGCGAACTTGCACTAGCGAAAGTATGAACCCTAGGCCTTGTTTCCTATCATTGCAATACCGTTTATGCTCACTTTTATCACTTGCTACCTTTCTGTTTTTATATTTTCAGATTACAAAAACCTTTATCTACTATCCATATACCATTTGTATCACCATCTCTTCACCGAACTAGTGCACCTATACAATTTACCATTGTATTGGGTGTGTTGGGGACACAAGAGACTCTTTGTTATTTGGTTATAGGGTTGCTTGAGAGAGACCATCTTCATCCTTCGCCTCCTACAGATTGATAAACCTTAGGTCATCCACTTGAGGGAAATTTGCTACTGTCCTACAAACCTCTGCACTTGGAGGCCCAACAACGTCTACAAGAATAAGGTTGTGTAGTAGACATCAGGGGTGCGGTGGAAGTCGGGGGGCCGTAGGGGAGGGGTGCGGGGTGGCCGGGTACTAAAGACGGGGTCGGTGGCGACGGCGTGGGTGTGGGTGGGGAGGAATGAGAGAGTGGAGAGAAGATAGGGGGGGCGAGACGGCCGTTAACGTACCCGTCTCTTTGCCATTAGCCAACGGTCGGCAAAGAGATGGGGCCGGTGGGCTTGAGTTGGTTAAACAATAACTGGACCCACCCACCTCTTTGTCGTCTTGTAGCGGACGGCAAAGATTCTATGCCGTCAGCCAGCGGATGGCAAAGAATGGGCTGATGGCAAAGACTTTGTTTGCCATCAGCCACATCTTTGTCGTCCATTTTCTTATGGCTGACAGCAAAGGTCTTTGCCGTCAGCAAGAGGACGACAAAGAATGGGCAGAGGGCAAATAAGCTAATTCCAGTAGTGTACCATGCAAAATTATGGAATTATTCCGGGTTCGTTTGGCCTTTTTTATACATTAATTGAGTTTCTGGGCATTTAATGTGCATTATTCAAATTTGAACTACAAGCACATTCTCCAGTGCACCAAAGTCGTTTGAAAAATCACATGTGTGTCATTGGGTGAATTTCTAGGTCCCATGCAAGAGATGGGAGTGAAATTCAAACATCTGGGCATCGTGGCTCGGCCCGAAAGATTGAGAAACTTGGTTTTTTATTTCCTGTCAATCGAAAACACACCTAAAAATCATGAAACTTGGCATGGTGTCATGACATGGCACCAACATGCTACGGTAATTTGTTTGGCTGAATTGGGACAATCTTTGGTGTAGGCTTATTGCAAACCAGAGCTTCCCTAAAGAAGACTCCTGGTTCCGAGAGGGAACGTGTCACCTCCGTGTGCGAAACGACATACGCACACTGCCTTCTCCCGCCTTAATTTTTTTACACAGCCATATTATACCAAATAGAAGTACCGTGCTAAATTTTGGAATTATTTTGGGTTAGTTTTGCCTTTTTTATACATTCATTGAGTTTATGGCATTTAATGTGCATAATTCAAATTTGAACTACAAGCACGTGCTCCTGTGCACCAAAGTTGTTTGAAAATTCACATGTGTGTCCTTGGGTGAATTTCTAGGTCCCGTGCAAGAGTTGGGAGTGAAACTCAAACTTCTAGGCATTGTGGCTCGGCCGAAAAGATTGAGAAACTTGGTTTTTAATTCCTGTAATTCCAAAACACGCCTGAAAATCATGAAACTTGGCATGGTCTCTTGACATGGCACCAACATGTTGTGGTAATTTTTTTGGCCGAATTGGGACAAGCTTTGGTGTAAGCTTCTTGCAAACCGGAGCTTCCCTCAAGAAGATGCGTGGTTCCGAGAGGGAACGTGTCACCTCTGTGTGTGAAACGACTTACATACACTGCCTTCTCTCGCCTTCATTTTTACACAGCCAGATTAGATAAATAGAAGCACCATGCTAAATTTTGGAATTATTCTAGGTTCGTTTCGCTTTTTTTATAAATTAATTGAGTTTCTGGGCATTTAATGTGCATAAGTCAAATTTTAACTACAAGCGCAGGATCCAGTGCACCAAAGTTGTTTGAAAAATCACATGTGTGTCCTTGGGTGAAGTTCTAGGTCCCATGCAAGAGATGGGAGTGAAATTCAAACATCTAGGCGTCGTGGTTCGGCCGGAATGATTGAGAAACTTGGTTTCTTAATTCCTATAATTCCAAAACACGCTTGAAATTCATGAAACTTGGCATGGTCTCATGACATGGCACCAACATGCTACGGTAATTTTTTTGCCGAATTGGGACAAGCTTTGGTGTAAGCTTCTTGCAAACCGGAGCTTCCCTCAAGAAGGCTCCTGGTTCCGAGAGGGAACGTGTCACCTCCGTGTGCGAAATGACATACGTACGCTGCCTTCTCCCGCCTTAATTTTTTACACAGCCATATTAGACGAAATAGAAGTGTCGTGCTACATTATGGAATTATTCCGGGTTAATTTGGCCTTTTTTATACATTAATTGAGTTTCTGGTCATTTAATGTGCATAATTCAAATTTGAACTACAAGCACATGCTCCAGTGCACCAAAGTCGTTTCAAAAATCACATGTGTGTCCTTGGGTGAAGTTCTAGGTCCCATGCAAGAGACTTGAGTGAAATTCAAACATCTGGGCATCATGGCTCTACCCGAAAGATTGAGAAACTTGTTTTTTTAATTCCTGTATATTGAAAACACACCTGAAAATCATGAAACTTGGCATGGTGTCATGACATGGCACCAACATGCTACAGTAATTTCTTTGGCTGAATGGGGACAAGCTTTGGTGTAGGCTTATTGCAAACCGGAGCTACCCTCAAGAAGACTCCTGGTTCCGAGAGGGACCGAATCACCTCCATGTGCGAAACGACATGCGTAGACTGCCTTTTCCCGCCTTAATTTTTTTACACAGGCAGATTAGACCAAATAGAAGTATCGTGCTAAATTTTGGAATTATTCCGTGTTCGTTTGGCCTTTTTATACATTAATTGAGTTTCTGCGTATTTAATATGTATAATTCAAAATTGAATTACAAGCACATGCTCCTGTGCACAAAAGTTGTTTGAAAAATCACATGTGTGTCCTTGGGTGAATTTCTAGGTCCCATGCAGGAGATGGGAGTGAAATTCAAATATCTAGGCGTCGTGGCTCGGTCGGAAAGAATTAGAAATTGGTTTTTTAATTCCTGTAAATCCAAAACACGCCTGAAAATCATGAAACTTGGCATCGTCTCTTAACATGGCACCAACATGCTGTGGTAATTTTTTTGGCCGAATTGGGACAAGCTTTGGTGTAAGGTTCTTGCAAACAAGAGCTTCCCTCAAGAAGACTCGTGGTTCCGAGAGGGAACGTGTCACCTCTTTGTGCGAAATGACATACATACACTACCTTCTCCCACCTTAATTTTTTGCACAACCAGATTAGATAAATAGAAGTATCATGCTAAATTTTGGAATTATTCCCGGTTTGTTTCGCCTTTTTATAAACTAATTGAGTTTCAGGGCATTTAATGTGCATAAGTCAAATTTGAACTACAAGCACAGGCTCCAGTGCACCAAAGTTGTTTGAAAAATCACATGTGTGTCCTTGGGTGAATTTCTAGGTCCCATGCAAGAGATGGTAGTGAAATTCAAACGTCTGGGCGTCGTGGCTCAGCCGGAATGATTGAGAAACTTGGGTTTTTAATTCCTGTAATTCCAAAACACGCTTAAAAATCATAAACTTGGCATGGTCTCATGACATGGCACCAACATGCTGCGGTAATTTTTTTTGCCGAATTGGCACAAGCTTTGGTGTAAGGTTCTTGCAAACTGCAGCTTCCCTCAAGAAGGCTCCTGGTTCCGAGAGGGAACGTGTCACCTCCGTGTGCGAAACGACATACGTACACTGCCTTCTCCCGCCTTAATTTTTTACACAGCCAGATTAGACCAAATAGAAGTGTCGTGCTAAATTATGGAATTATTCCGGGTTCATTTGGCCTTTTTTATACATTAATTGAGTTTCTGGGCATTTAATATGCATTATTCAAATTTGAACTACAAGCACATGCTCCAGTGCACCAAAGTCGTTTGAAAAATCACATGTGTGTCCTTGGGTGAATTTCTAGGTCCCATGCAAGAGATGAGAGTGAAATTCAAACATCTGGGATCGTGGCTTGACACGAAAGATTGAGAAACTTGGTTTTTTAATACCCGTAAATCGAAAACACACCTGAATATCATGAAACTTGGCATGGTGTCATGACATGGCACCCACATGCTACGGTAAGTTCTTTGGCCGAATTGGGACAAGCTTTGGTGTAGGCTTATTGCAAACTAGAGCTTCCCTCAAGAAGACTCCTGGTTCCGAGAGGGAACATGTCACCTCGGTGTGCGAAATGACATATGCACACTGCCTTCTCCCGCCTTAATTTTTTTACACAGCCAGATTAGACCACATAGAAGTACGGTGCTAAACTTCAGAATTATTCTGGGTTCGTTTCACCTTTTTACACATTAATTGAGTTTCTGGGCATTTAATGTGCATAATTCAAATTTGAACTACAAGCACAGACTCAAGTGCACCAAAGTTGTTTGAAAAATCACATGTGTGTCCTTGGGTGAATTTCTAGGTCCCATGCAAGAGACTCGAGTGAAATTCAAACATCTAGGCATCATGGTTCTGCCTGAAAGATTGAGAAACTTGGTTTTTTAATTCCTGTAAATCGAAAACACACCTGAAAATCATGAAACTTGGCATGGTGTCATGACATGGCACCAACATGCTACGGTAATTTCTTTGGCTGAATTGGGACAAGCTTCGGTGTAGGCTTGTTGCAAACTGGAGCTACCCTCAAGAAGACTCCTGGTTCCGAGAGGGAACGAGTCACCTCCGTGTGCGAAACGACATACGTAGACTGTCTTTTCCCACCTTCATTTTTTTATACAGGCAGATTAGACCAAATAGAAGTATCGTACTAAATTTTGGAATTATTCCGAGTTCATTTGGCCTTTTTATACATTAATTGAGTTTCTGCGCATTTAATATGTATAATTCAAATTTGAACTACAAGCACGTGCTCATGTGCACAAAAGTTGTTTGAAAAATCGCATGTGTGTCCCTGGGTGAATTTCTAGGTCCCATGCAAGAGATGGGAGTGAAATTCAAATATCTAGGCGTCGTGGCTCGGCCGAAAAGAGTGAGAAATTGGTTTTTTAATTCCTGTAAATCCAAAACACGCCTGAAAATCATGAAACTTGGCATGGTCGCTTAACATGGCACCAACATGCTGTGGTAATTTTTTTGGCCGAATTGGGACAAGATTTGGTGTAAGCTTCTTGCAAACAGGAGCTTCCCTCAAGAAGACTCGTGGTTCTGAGAGGGAACGTGTCACCTCTTTGTGCGAAACGACATACATACACTACCTTCTCCCGCCTTAATTTTTTACACAACCAGATTAGATAAATAGAAGTATCGTGCTAAATTTTGGAATTATTCCTGGTTCATTTCGCCTTTTTTATAAACTAATTGAGTTTCTGGGCATTTAATGTGCATAAGTAAAATTTGAACTACAAGCACAGGCTCCAGTGCACCAAAGTTGTTTGAAAATCACATCTGTGTACTTGGGTGAATTTCTAGGTCACATGCAAGAGATGGTAGTGAAATTCAAACATTTGGGCGTCGTGGCTCGGCCGAGATGATTGAGAAACTTGGGTTTTTAATTCCTGTAATTCCAAAACACGCTTGAAAAACATGAAACTTGGCATGGTCTCATGACATGGCACCAACATGCTGCGGTAATTTTTTTTGCCGAATTGGGACAAGCTTTGGTGTAAGCTTCTTGCAAACCGGAGCTTCCCTCAAGAAGGCTCCTGGTTCCGAGAGGGAACGTGTCACCTCCGTGTGTGAAACGACATACGTACACTGCCTTCTCCCGCCTTAATCTTTTACACATCCAGATTAGACCAAATAGAAGTACCATGCTAAATTATGGAATTATTCCGGGTTCGTTTCGCCTTTTTATACATTAATTGAGTTTCTAGGCATTTAATGTGCATTATTCAAATTTGAACTACAAGCACATGCTCCATTGCACCAAAGTCGTTTGAAAAATCACATGTGTGTCCTTGGGTGAATTTCTAGGTCCCATGCAAGAGATGGGATTTAAATTCAAACATCTCGGCATCGTGGCTCGACCCGAAAGATTGAGAAACTTGGTTTTTTAATTCCCTAAATCGAAAACACACCTGAATATCATGAAGCTTGGCATGGTGTCATGACACGGCACCAACATGCTACGGTAAGTTCTTTGGCCGAATTGGGACAAGCTTTGGTGTAGGCTTATTGCAAACCGGAGCTTCCCTCAAGAAGACTCCTGGTTCCGAGAGGGAACGTGTCACCTCCGTGTGTGAAACGACATACGCACACTGCCTTCTCCCCCATTAATTTTTTACACAGCCAGATTAGACCAAATAGATGTACCGTGCTAAATTTTGGAATTATTCTGGGTTCATTTTACCTTTTTTATACATTAATTGAGTTTCTGGGCATTTAATGTGCATAATTCAAATTTGAACTACAAGCACAGGCTCCAGTGCACCAAAGTTGTTTGAAAAATCACATGTGTGTCCTTGGGTGAATTTCTACGTCCCATGCAAGAGACTGGAGTGAAATTCAAACATCTGGGCGTCGTGGCTCGGCCAAAAAGATTGAGAAACTTGCTTTTTTAATTCCTATAATTCCAAAACACGCGTGAAAATCATGAAACTTGGCATGGTGTAATGACATGGGACCATCGTGCTGCGGTAAATTTTTTGGCCGAATTGGGACTAGCTTTGGTGTAAGCTTCTTGCAAACCAGAGCTTCCCTCAAGAAGGCTCGTGGTTCCGAGAGAGAACGTGTCACCTCCGTGTGCGAAACGACATACGTACACTGCCTTCTCCCGCCTTAGTTTTTTTTACATAGCCAGATTAGACCAATTAGAAGTATCGTGCTAAATTTTGAATTATTCCGGGTTCGGTTGCCCTTTTTGTAAATAAATTGAGTTTCTGGGCATTTAATGTGCATAATTCAAATTTGAACTACAAGCACATGCTCCAATGCACCAAAGTTTGCCAAAAAATCACATGTA
This sequence comes from Triticum aestivum, assembly GCF_018294505.1. Lineage (NCBI taxonomy): Eukaryota > Viridiplantae > Streptophyta > Magnoliopsida > Poales > Poaceae > Triticum > Triticum aestivum. Next base: position 708,625,545 of record NC_057812.1, on the reverse strand, counting down.
TGTCTTTGGGTGAATTTATAGGTCCGACGCAAGAAATGGGAATAAAATTCAAACCTCTGGGTGTCATGGCTCGGCCGGAACGATTGAGAAACTTGGGTTTTTAATTCCTGTCAATCAAAAACACACCTAAAAATCATGAAACTTGGCATGGTGTCATGACATGGCACCAACATGCTACGGTAATTTGTTTGGCCGAATTGGGACAATCTTTGGTGTAGGCTTATTGCAAACCGGAGCTTCCCTAAAGAAGACTCCTGGTTCGAGAGGGAACGTGTCACCTCTGTGTGCGAAACGACATACACACACTGCATTCTCCCGCCTTAATTTTTTTACACAGCCAAATTAGACCAAATAGATGTACCGTGATAAATTTTGGAATTATTTTGGGTTAGTTTTGCCTTTTTTATACATTCATTGAGTTTATGGCATTTAATGTGCATAATTCAAATTTGAACTACAAGCACGTGCTCCTATGCACCAAAATTGTTTGAAAAATCACATGTGTGTCCTTGGGTGAATTTCTAGGTCCCATGCAAGAGTTGGGAGTGAAACTCAAACATCTAGGCATTGTGGCTCAGCCGGAAAGATTGAGAAACTTGGTTTTTTAATTCCTATAATTCCAAAACACGCCTGAAAATCACGAAACTTGGCATGGTCTCTTGACATGGCACCAACATGTTGTGGTAATTTTTTTGGCCGAATTGGGACAAGCTTTGGTGTAAGCTTCTTGCAAACCGGAGCTTCCCTCAAGAAGATGCGTGGTTCCGAGAGGGAACGTGTCACCTCTGTGTGTGAAACGACATACATACACTGCCTTCTCTCGCCTTCATTTTTACACAGCCAGATTAGATAAATAGAAGCACCATGCTAAATTTTGGAATTATTCTAGGTTCGTTTCACCTTTTTTATAAATTAATTGAGTTTCTGGGCATTTAATGTGCATAAGTCAAATTTGAACTACAAGCGCAGGGTCCAGTGCACCAAAGTTGTTTGAAAAATCACATGTGTGTCCTTGGGTGAATTTCTAGGTCCCATGCAAGAAATGGGAGTGAAATTCAAACATCTAGGCGTCGTGGTTCAGCCGGAATGATTGAGAAACTTGGTTTCTTAATTCCTGTAATTCCAAAACACGCTTGAAAATCATGAAACTTGGCATGGTCTCATGACATGGCACCAACATGCTACGGTAATTTTTTTGCCGAATTGGGAAAATCTTTGGTGTAAGCTTCTTGCAAACCGGAGCTTCCCTCAAGAAGGCTCCTGGTTCCGAGAGGGAACGTGTCACCTCCGTGTGCGAAACGACATACGTACGCTGCCTTCTCCCGCCTTAATTTTTTACACAGCCAGATTAGACCAAATAGAAGTGTCATGCTAGATTATGGAATTATTCCGGGTTCGTTTGGCCTTTTTTATACATTAATTGAGTTTTTGGTCATTTAATGTGCATTATTCAAATTTGAACTACAAGAACATGCTCCAGTGCACCAAAGTCGTTTGAAAAATCACATGTGTGTCCTTGGGTGAATTTCTAGGTCCCATGCAAGAGATGGGAGTTAAATTCAAACATCTGGGCATCATGGCTCGACCCGGAAGATTGAGAAACTTGGTTTTTTAATTCCCATAAATCTCAAACACACCTGAATATTGTGAAATTTGGCATGGTGTCATGACATGGCACCCACATGCTATGGTAAGTTCTTTGGCCGAATTGGGACAAGCTTTGGTGTAGGCTTATTGCAAACTGTAGCTTCCCTCAAGAAGACTCCTGGTTCCGGGAAGGAACGTGTCACCTGCGTGTGCGAAATGACATACGCAGACCGCCTTCTCCCGCCTTAATTTTTTTACACAGCCAGATTAGACCAAATAGAAGTACGGTGCTATATTTCAGAATTATTCTGGGTTCGTTTCACCTATTTTATACATTAGTTGAGTTTCTGGGCATTTAATGTGCATAATTCAAATTTGAACTACAAGCACAGGCTCCAGTGCACCAAACTTGTTTGAAAAATCACATGTGTGTCCTTGGGTGAATTTCTAGGTCCCATGCAAGAGATTGGAGTGAAATTTAAACATCTAGGCATCATGGCTCTACCCGAAAGATTGAGAAACTTGGTTTTTTAATTCCTGTAAATCGAAAACACACCTGAAAATCATGAAACTTGGCATGGTGTCATGACATGGCACCAACATGCTACGGTAATTTCTTTGGCTGAATGGGGACAAGCTTTGGTGTAGGCTTATTGCAAACCGGAGCTACCCTCAAGAAGACTCCTGGTTCCGAGAGGGACCGAATCACCTCCGTGTGCGAAACGACATACGTAGACTGCCTTTTCCCGCCTTAATTTTTTTACACAGGCAGATTAGACCAAATAGAAGTATCATGCTAAATTTTGGAATTATTCTGTGTTCGTTTGGCCTTTTTATACATTAATTGTGTTTCTGTGTATTTAATATGTATAATTCAAATTTGAACTACAAGCACGTGCTCCTGTGCACAAAAGTTGTTTGAAAAATCACATGTGTGTCCCTGGGTGAATTTCTAGGTCCCATGCAAGAGATGGGAGTGAAATTCAAATATCTAGGCGTCGTGGCTCGGCCGAAAAGATTGAGAAATTGGTTTTTTAATTCCTGTAAATCCAAAACACGCCTGAAAATCATGAAACTTGGCATGGTCTCTTAACATGGCACCAACATGCTGTGGTAATTTTTTTGGCCGAATTGGGACAAGATTTTGTGTAAGCTTCTTGCAAACAGGAGCTTCCCTCAAGAAGACTCGTGGTTCCGAGAGGGAACGTGTCACCTCTTTGTGCGAAACGACATACATACACTACCTTCTCCCGCCTTAATTTTTTACACAACCAGATTAGATAAATAGAAGTATCATGCTAAATTTTGGAATTATTCCTGGTTCATTTCGCCTTTTTTATAAACTAATTGAGTTTCTGGGCATTTAATGTGCATAAGTCAAATTTGAACTACAAGCACAGGCTCCAGTGCACCAAAGTTGTTTGAAAAATCACATGTGTATCCTTGGGTGAATTTCTAGGTCCCATGCAAGAGATGGTAGTGAAATTCAAACATTTGGGCGTCGTGGCTCGGCCGGAATGATTGAGAAACTTGGGTTTTTAATTCCTGTAATTCCAAAACACGCTTCAAAATCATGAAACTTGGCATGGTCTCATGACATGGCACCAACATGTTGCGGTATTTTGTTTTGCCGAATTGGGACAAGCTTTGGTGTAAGCTTCTTGCAAACCGAAGCTTCTCTCAAGAAGGCTCCTGGTTCGAGAGGGAACATGTCACCTCCATGTGTGAAACGACATACGTACACTGCCTTCTCCCGCCTTAATTTTTTACACATCCAGATTAGACCAAATAGAAGTACCGTGCTAAATTATGGAATTATTTCGGGTTCGTTTCGCCTTTTTATACATTAATTGAGTTTCTGGGCATTTAATGTGCATTATTCAAATTTGAACTACAAGCACATGCTCCAGTGCACCAAAGTCGTTTGAAAAATCACATGTGTGTCCTTGGGTGAATTTCTAGGTCCCATGCAAGAGATGGGATTTAAATTCAAACATCTCGGCATCGTGGCTCAACCCGAAAGATTGAGAAACTTGGTTTTTTAATTCCCGTAAATCGAAAACACACCTGAATATCATGAAGCTTGGCATGGTGTCATGACACGGCACTAACATGCTACTATAAGTTCTTTGGCCAAATTTTTTACACAGCTAGATTAGACCAAATAGAAGTACCGTGCTAAATTTTGGAATTATTCTGGGTTCGTTTTACCTTTTTTATACATTAATTGAGTTTCTGGGCATTTAATGTGCATAATTCAAATTTGAACTACAAGCACAGACTCCAGTGCACCAAAGTTGTTTGAAAAATCACATGTGTGTCCTTGGGTGAATTTCTAGGTCCCATGCAAGAGACTGGAGTGAAATTCAAACATCTGGGCGTCGTGGCTCGGCCAAAAAGATTGAGAAACTTGCTTTTTTAATTCCTGTAATTCCAAAACACGCGTGAAAATCATGAAACTTGGCATGGTGTAATGACATGGGACCATCGTGCTGCGGTAATTTTTTTGGCCGAATTGGGACTAGCTTTGGTGTAAGCTTCTTGCAAACCAGAGCTTCCCTCAAGGCTCGTGGTTCCGAGAGAGAACGTGTCACTTCCGTGTGCGAAACGACATACGTACACTGCCTTCTCCCGCCTTAGTTTTTTTACACCGCCAGATTAGACCAAATAGAAGTATCGTGCTAAATTTTGAATTATTCCGGGTTCGGTTGCCCTTTTTGTAAATAAATTGAGTTTTTGGGCATATAATGTGCATAATTCAAATTTGAACTACAAGCACATGCTCCAATGCACCAAAGTTTACCGAAAAATCATATGTATGTCTTTGGGTGAATTTATAGGTCCGACGCAAGAAATGGGAATAAAATTCAAACCTCTGGGTGTCGTGGCTCGGCCTGAATGATTGAGAAACTTGGGTTTTTAATTCCTGTAAATCCAAAACACATCTGAAAATCATGAAACTTGGCATGGTGTGATGACATGGCACCAACATGCTGCAGTAAATTTTTTGGAGGAATTGGGACAAGCTTTGGTGTAAGCTTCTTGTAAACTAGAGCTTCCCTCAAGAAGGCTCCTGGTTCCGAGAGGGAACGTGTCACCTCCGTGTGCGAAACGACATACATACACTGTCTTCTCCTGCCTTAATTTTTTCATAGCCAGATTAGACCAAATAGAAGTACGGTGCTAAATTATGGAACTATTCTGGGTTCGTTTGGCCTTTTTTATACATTAATTGAGTTTCTGGACATTTAATGTGCATTATTCAAATTTGAACTACAAGCACATGCTCCAGTGCACCAAAGTTGTTTGAAAAATCACATGTGTGTCCTTGGGTGAATTTCTAGGTCCCATGCAAGAGATGGGAGTGAAACTCAAACATCTTATACATGATCATACCTAAATATTCTCATAACTATGCTCAATTCTGTCAATTGCTCAACAGTAATTCATTCACCCACCGTAAAATACTTATGCTCTTGAGAGAAGCCACTAGTGAAACCTATGGCCCCCGGGTCTATCTTCTTCATATTAATCTTCCAATACTTAGTTATTTCCTTTGCTTTTTACTTTGCTTTTATTTTACTTTGCATCTTTATCACAAAAATACCAAAAATATTATCTTATCATATCTATCAGATCTCACTCTCGTAAGTGACCGTGAAGGGATTGACAACCCCTTATCGCATTGGTTGCGAGGAGTTATTTGTTTTGTGCAGGTACGAGTGACTCGCGCGTAGCCTCCTACTGGATTGATACCTTGGTTCTCAAAAACTGAGGGAAATAATTATGCTAATTTGCTGCATCATCCTTTCCTCTTCAAGGAAATCCAACGAAGTGCTCAAGAGGTAGCAAGAAGATTTCTGGCGCCGTTGCCGGGGAGTCTACGCAAAAGTCAACATACCAAGTACCCATCACAACCCTTATCTCCCACATTACATTGTTTGTCATTTGCCTCTCGTTTTCCTCTCCCCCACTTCACCCTTGCCATTTTATTCGCCCTCTCTCTCTATCCTCCCTCTCTTTCTCGATTTGCCTCTTTTTGCCCGCTTGCTTTTTGTTTGCTTGTGTGTTGGATTGCTTGCTTGTCACAATGGCTCAAGATAACACTAAATTGTGTGACTTTACCAATATCAACAACAATGTTTTTTTAGCACTCCGATTGCTCCTCTTACCGATGCTGAATCTTGTGAAATTAATGCTGCCTTGCTGAATCTTGTCATGAAAGATCCGTTTTCCGGCCTTCCTAGTGAAGATGCTGCTACCCATCTAAATAGCTTCGTTGATTTCTATGATATGCAAAAGAAGAAAGATGTGGATAATGATATTGTTAAATTGAAGCTATTTCCTTTTTCGCTTAGAGATCGTGCTAAAGCTTGGTTTTCGTCTTTGCCTAAAAATAATATTGATTCTTGGAACAAGTGCAAAGATGCTTTTATCTCTAAGTATTTTCCTCCCGCTAAGATCATCTCCCTTAGAAACGATATTATGAATTTTAAGAAACTTGATCATGAACATGTTGCACAAGCTTGGGAAAGGATGAAATTAATGATACGTAATTGCCATACTCATGGTTCGAATTTGTGGATGATTATACAAAAAAATTATGCGAGATTGAATTTTTCTTCTAGAAATCTTTTAGATTCGGCCGCGGGAGGCACTTTTATTGAAATCACTTTAGGATAAGCTACTAAACTCCTAGATAATATTATGGTTAATTATTCTCAATGGCATACTGAAAGATCTACTAATAAAAAGGTGCATGCGATAGAAGAAATTAATGTTTTGAGTGGAAAGATGGATGAACTTATGAAATTATTTTCTAGTAAAAGTGTTTCTTCTGATCCTAATGATATTCCCTTGTCTACTTTGATTTAGAATAATAGTGAATCTATGGATGTGAATTTTGTTGGTAGGAACAATTATGGTAACAACGCATATAGAGGAAATTTTAATCCTAGGCCTTATCCTAGTAATCCCTCTAATAATTATGGTAATTCCTACAACAATTCTTATGGAAATTATAATAAGATGCCCTATTATTGTGAATATAATATTAAAGAATTTATTACTTCGCAAAAGAATTTCAATGCTTTGGTTGAAGAAAAATTGCTTAAGATTGATGAGTTGGCTAGGAACGTTGATAGAATTTCTCTTGATGTTGATTCTTTGAAACTTAGATCTATTCCTCCTAAGCATGATATGAATGAGTCTCTCAAAGCCATGAGAATTTCCATTGATGAGTGCAAAGAAAGAACCGCTAGGATGCGTGCTAAGAAAGATGCCTTTATAAGAGCGTGTTCTTCTAGTTCCTATGAAAATAAAGATGAAGATCGAAAAGTTATTGATGTGTCCCCTATTAATTCTTTGTTTTGCAATATGAATCTTGATAATGATGGGACTGAATATGATCCACCTTTACCTAGAATGTGTTAAAAAAATTCGGAGTTTTTAGATCTTGATGCTAAATTTGATAAAAGTGGGATTGAAGAAATTAAAACCCTAGATGTTGCTAAACCGACTATTTTGGATTTCAAGGAATTTAATTATGAAAATTTATCTTTGATTGATTGTATTTCATTGTTGCAATCCGTGCTAAATTCTTCTCATGCTTATAGTTAAAATAAAGTGTTTACTAAACATATCGTTGATGCCTTGATGCAATCCTATGAAGAAAAACTTGAGTGGGAAGTTTCTATCCCTAGAAAACTTTATGATGAGTGGGAACCAACTATTAAAATTAAAATTAAAGATCATGAATGCTATGCTTTGTGTGATTTGGGTGCTAGTGTTTCCACGATTCCAAAGACTTTGTGTGATTTGTTAGGTTTCCGTGATTTTGATGATTGCTCTTTAAACTTGCACCTTGCGGATTCCACTATTAAGAAACCTATGGGAAGAATTAATGATGTTCTTATTGTCGCAAATAGTAATTATGTGCCCGTAGATTTTATTGTTCTTGACATAGATTACAATCCTTCACGTCCTATTATTCTTGGTAGACCTTTCCTTAGAACGATTGGTGCAATTATTGATATGAAGGAAGGAAATATTATATTCCAATTTTCATTATGGAAAGGCATGGAACACTTTCATAGAAAGAAAATTAAATTACCTTATGAATCTATCATGAGAGCCACTTATGGATTGCCTACTAAAGATGGCAATACCTAGATCTATCATTGCTTATTATGCCTAGGTAGGGGCGCTAAACGATAGCGCTTGTTGGGAGGCAACCCAATTTTATTTTTATTCCTTGCTTTTTGCTCCGGTTTAGTAATAAATAATTTACCTAGCCTCTGTTTTGTTTGTGTTTTTTGTGTTTAATTAGTGTTTATGCCAAGTAGAACCATTGGGAAGACTTGGGTAAAGTCTTGATATCTTATCGTAAAAACAGAAACTTTAGCGCTCACGAGAACTGCTGCCATTTTTCTTTGGAAAGTTATATTTATTTAATTATTTTTGCAGATTATTAATAGATAAATTACTCACGTACAGAAATTTATTTTAGAATTTTTGGGGTTCCAGATCTTGCGCTAGCTACAGATTACTACAGATTGTTCTGTTTTTGACAGATTCTGTTTTTCATGTGTTGTTTGCTTATTTTGATGAATCTATGGCTAATAAAATAGTTCATAAACCATAGAGAAGTTAAAATACAGTAGGTTTAACACCAATATAAATAAAGAATGAGTTCATTAAAGTACCTTGAAGTGGTCTTTTTTTTCTTTTGCTAACGGAGCTCACGAGATTTTCTACTTTAAGTTTTGTGTTGTGAAGTTTTCAAGTTTTGGGTAAAGATTTGATGGATTATGGAACAAGGAGTGGCAAGAGCCTAAGCTTGGGAATGCCCATGGTACACCCAAGGTAATCTAAGGACACCTAAAAGCCAAAGCTTGGGGATGCCCCAGAAGGCATCCCCTCTTTCGTCTACTTCTATCGGTAACTTTACTTGGAGCTATATTTTTATTCACCCCATGATATGTGTTTTTCTTGGAGCGTCTTGTATTATTTGAGTCTTTGCTTTTTAGTTTACCACAATCATACTTGATGTACACACCTTTTGAGAGAACATACATGATTTGGAATATCTTAGAATACTCTATGTGCTTCGCTTATATCATTTGAGTTATATAGTTTTGCTCTAGTACTTCACTTATATTTTTTAGAGCACGGTGGTGGAATTGTTTTATAGAAACTATTGTTCTATCCTGCTTCACTTAGATTATTTTAAGAGTCTTAAATAGCATGGTAATTTGCTTAAATAATCCAAATATGCTTGGTATTCAAGAATAGTAAAAACTTTCTTACGAGTGTGTTGAATGCTATGAGAAGTTCGATGCTTGATAATTGTTATGAGATATAAAGATGGTGATATTAAAGTTGTGCTAGTTGAGTAGTTGTGAATTTGAGAAATACCTGTGTTAAAGTTTGTGATTCCCGTAGCATGCACGTATGGTGAACCGTTATGTGATGAAGTCGGAGCATGATTTATTTTTTGATTGTCTTCCTTATGAGTGGCGGTCGGAGACAAGCGATGGTCTTTTCCTACCAATATATCCCCCTAGGAGCATGCATGTAATACTTTGCTTTGATAACTTGTAGATTATTGCAATAAGTATATGATTTCTTTATGACTAATGTTGAGTCCATGGATTATACACACTTTTCTTCCTTCCACCATTGCTAGCCTCTCTAATACCACGCACCTTTTGCCGGTATCATACACCCACCATATACCTTCCTCAAAACAGCCACCATACCTACCTCTTATGGCATTTCCATAGCCATTCCGAGATATATTGCCATGCAACTTTCCACTGTTTCGTTTATTATGACACACTCCGTCATTGTCATATTTCTTAGCATGATCATGTAGTTGACATCGTATTTGTGGCAAAGCCACCATTCATAATTCTTTCATACATGTGACTCTTGATTCATTGCATATCCCGGTACACCGCCGGAGGCATTCATATAGAGTCATATTTTGTTCTAAGTATCAAGTTGTAATTGTTGCGTTGTAAGAAAATAAAAGTGTGATGATCATCATTATTAGAGCATTGTCCCAGTGAGGAAAGGTTGATGGAGACTATGATTCCCCCACAAGTCAGGATGAGACTCTGGACGGAAAATAAAAAAAGGAAAGAAAAGAGGCCATATAAAGAAAAGGAGAAAAAGGCCCAAATAAAAAAATGAGAGAAAAAGAGAGAAGGGACAATGTTACTATCCTTTACCACACTTGTGCATCAAAGTAGCACCATGATATTCATGATAGAGAGTCTCTCATTTCGTCACTTTCATATACTAGTGGGAATTTTTCATTATAGAACTTGGCCTGTATATTCCAATGATGTGTTTCCTCAAAATGCCCTAGGTCTTCATGAGAAAGCAAGTTGGATGCACACCCACTTAGTTTCTTTTGTTGAGCTTTCATATACTTATAGCTCTAGTGCATCTGTTGCATGGCAATCCCTACTCACTCACATTGATATATATTGATGGGCATCTCCATAGCCCGTTGATACGCCTAGTTGATGTGAAACTATCTTCTCCCTTTTTGTCTTCTCCACAACCACCATTCTATTCCACATATAGTGCTATATCCATGGCTCACGCTCATGTATTGCTTGAAGATTGAAAAAGTTTGAGAATGTCAAAAGTATGAAACAATTGCTTGGCTTGTCATCGGGGTTCTGCAGGATTTAAATACTTTGTGTGGTGAAGATAGAGCATAGCCAGACTATATGATTTTGTAGGGATAACTTTCTTTGGCCATGTTATTTTGAGAAGACATGATTGCTTTGTTAGTATGCTTGAAGTATTATTATTTTTATGTCAATATTAAACTTTTATCTTGATTCTTTCGGATCTGAATATTCATACCACAATTAAGTAGAATTACGTTAAAATTATGCCAAGTAGCACTTCACATCAAAAATTATCTTTTTTATCATTTACCTACTTGAGGACGAGCAGGAATTAAGCTTGGGGATGCTTGATACGTCTCCAACGTATGTATAATTTTTGATCGCTTCATGCTATATTATCTACTGTTTTGGACAGTATTGGGCTTTATTATCCACTTTTATATTATTTTTGGGACTAACCTATTAACCGGAGGCCAGCCCAGAATTGTTGTTTTTTGCCTATTTTAGGGTTTCGAAGAAAAGGAATATCAAACGGAGTCCAAACGGAATGAAACCTTCGGGAACGTCATTTTCTCACCGAACATGATCCAAGAGACTTGGACCCTATGTCAAGAAATAAAGGAGGAGGCCACGAGGTAGGGGGCGCGCCTACCCCCCCCCCCCAGGCGCACCCTCCACCCTCGTGGGCCCCCTGTTGCTCCACCGACGTACTCCTTCCTCCTATATATACCTACGTACCCCCAAACGATCAGATATGGAGCCAAAACCCTAATTCCACTGTCGTAACTTCCTGTATCCACGAGATCGCATCTTGGGGCCTGTTCCGGAGCTCCGTCGGAGGGGGCATCCATCATGGAGGGCTTCTACATCAACACCATAGCCTCTCCGATGAAGTGTGAGTAGTTTACCTCAGACCTTCGGGTCCACAGTTATTAGCTAGATGGCTTCTTCTCTCTTTTTGGATCTCAATACAATGTTCTCCCCCTCTCTTGTGGAGATGTATTCAATGTAATCTTCTTTTTGTGGTGTGTTTGTTGAGACCGATGAATTGTGGGTTTATGATCAAGATTATCTATGAACAATATTTGAATCTTCTCTGAATTCTTTTATCTTTGCAAGTCTCTTCAAATTACCAGTTTGGTTTGGCCTACTAGATTGATCTTTCTTGCAATGGGAGAAGTGCTTAGCTTTGGGTTCAATCTTGCGGTGTCCTTTCCCAGTGACAGTAGGGGCAGCAATGCACGTATTGTATTGTTGCCATTGAGGATAACAAGATGTTTTTTTATCATATTGCATGAATTCATCCCTCTACATCATGTCATCTTGCTTAAGGCGTTACTTTGTTTTCATGAACTTAATACTCTAGATGCATGCTGGATAGCGGTCGATGAGTGGAGTAATAGTAGTTGATGCAGGCAGGAGTCGGTCTACCTTTCTCGGATGTGATGCCTATATACATGATCATACCTAGATATTCTCATAACTATGCTCAATTCTGTCAATTGCTCAACAGTAATTCGTTCACCCACCGTAAAATACTTATGCTCTTGAGAGAAGCCACTAGTGAAACCTATGGCCCCGGGTCTATCTTCATCATATTAATCTTCCAATACTTAGTTATTTCCTTTGATTTTTTACTTTGCATCTTTATCACAAAAATACCAAAAATATTATCTTATCATATCTATCAGATCTCACTCTCGTAAGTGACCGTGAAGGGATTGACAACCCCTTATCGCGTTGGTTGCGAGGAGTTATTTGCTTTATGTAGGTACGAGGGACTCGCGTGTAGCCTCCTACTGGATTGATACCTTGGTTCTCAAAAACTGAGGGAAATACTTACGCTACTTTGATGCATCATCCTTTCCTCTTCTAGGAAATCCAACGCAGTGCTCAAGAGGTAGCAGATAACACCAATAATAAAACATGCAACTCAAACCAATCACAATCATCATTTAACCCATAGGACAAAACAGATCTACTCAAACATCATAGGATAGCCATATATCATTGGGAAATAATATATAGCGTTGAGAACCATGTTTAAGTAGAGATTACTGCGGGTAAATGAGGGGTTACACCACTGCATAGAGGGGGGAAGAGTTGGTGATGATGGCGGTGAAGTTGTTGGTGTAGATTGCGGTGATGATGATGGCCCCGACGGCGTTCCGGCGCCACCGGGAGAGAGAGGGGGAGAGACCCCCCTTCTTCTTCTTCTTCATTGACCTTCTCCCTAGATGGGAGAAGGGTTTCCCCTCTAGTCCATGGCCTCCATGCCATGGGAGGGGCGAGAGCCCCTCCGAGATTGGATTTGTCTCTCTCTGTTTCTGTGTTCTCAGATTCTGCCCTTTCACCGTTTCTTATAATTCTAGAGATCAGTAACTCCGATTGGGCTGAATTTTGTACACGAGTTTTATCCGGATATTAGCTTTCTTGCGGTGAAAAAAGGCACCAACCGCCTTACGGGGTGGCCGCGAGGGTCAGGGGTGCGCTCCCTGCCTCATGGGCCTGTTGAACATCGTCTCGTGTTGATTCACTTCCCAACATTCACATATATTCCAAAAAAATCTCTGGTAGTTTTATCCCGTTTGGACTCCGTTTGATATAGATTTTTTGCAAAACAAAAAACATGCAACAAACAGGAACTGACACTGGGCACTGGATCAATATGTTAGTCCCAAAAATAGTACAAAAAGTTTCCAAAAGTATATGAAAGTTGTATAATATTGGCATGGAACAATCAAAAATTATAGATACGACGGAGACGTATCAGACATATCCCCTAAACCAACAGAAACAATATCCTTATTGCAGTCTATCTTAGCATTAACAGTATTCAAGAAGGGTCTACCAAATATAATGGGACAAAAGTTATCTTGTGGGGAACCAAGAACAAGAAAATCAGCAGGATATTCAGCTTTCCCACACAAGACTTCAGCATCTCTAACAATCCCAACTAGGGAAATGGTGTCTCTATTGGCAAGCTTAATTGTAACATCAATTTCCTCTATCTCGGCATGTGCAATATCATGCATAATTTTTTATATAAGGAATGAGGTATTCCACTTGAACTAGCACCCATAGCACATAAGCCATGATAGCAATGATCTCCTATTTTAACAGAAATAATAGGCATGCCTACAACAGGTCTATGTTTATTTTTAGTATCGGGTCTAGCAATTCTAGCAGCTTCATCATAGAAGTAAATAGCATGCCCATCAATATTATCGGCCAAGAGATCTTTAACCATAGCAACACTAGGTTCAACTTTAATTTGCTCATAGGGACTAGGTGTTCTAGTATTACTCTTACGAACCACATTTGAAGATTTAGCATGATCCTTTATTCTAACAGGGAAAGGTGGTTTCTCAATATAAGTAGTAGGAACAACAGGAGCATTATAAGTGATCGTCTTTTCTTCAACTTTAATAGGTGCAACTACTTTTACTTCAATGGAGGATTATATTTAAACCACTTCTCCTTTAGGAGATCAACATGAGTAGCAAAGGATTCACAGAAAGAAGCTATTATCTTAGAGTCAAGTCCATATTTAGTGCTAAATTCACGGAAAGCATTGGTATCCATAAAAGATTTAACACAATCAAACTTACATGTTATACCTGACTCCTTACCTTCGTCGAGATCCCAATCTTTAGAGTTGCGTTTAATTCTTTCCAATAAATCCCATTTGAATTCACTAGTCTTCATCATAAAAGAGCCAGTACAAGAAGTATCGAGCATGGAGCGATTATCGAGAGAAAGCCGAGCATAAATTTTTTGAATAATAATTTCTCTTGAGAGCTCATGATTCGGGCATGAATATAACTTGACTTAAGCCTTGCCCAAGGTTGAGCGATGCTTTCTCCTTCGCGAGGCCAAAAATTATATATATAATTACGATCACAATGAACAAGATGCATAGGATAAAACTTCTGATGAAATTCCAATTTCAATCGGTTGTAGTTCCATGATCCCATATCATCACATAGCCTAAACCATGTCAATGCCTTTCCCTTCAAAGATAAAGGCAAGACCTTCTTCTTGATAACATCCTCGGGCATACCTGCAAGCTTAAATAATCCACAAACTTCATCCACATAGATTTTTAGTAGGTGCAAATTTGGAAGTAATGTTCCATCACCTGTGAAAGGATTAGCTAGCAGTTTCTCTATCATACCCGAAGGAATTTCAAAGTAAACATTTTCAGTAGGTTCAGTAGGTTGTGGAGCAACTCTTTTCTGTACTGGTCGGTGTGAAGATACACCAAAAAAGCCCTTCAAAGGATTATGTTCCATAGTAACAAGTGAGAGTAAATTCCAGCACACTATATAAATTTTTCCTTACCAAATTCCACCTACCAAAGGCGCTTCATTCCCCGGCAATGGTGCCAGAAAAAATTCTTGATGACCCACAAGTATAGGGGATCTATCGTAGTCCTTTCGATAAGTAAGAGTGTCGAACCCAACGAGGAGCAGAAGGAAATGATAACCGGTTTTCAGTAAGGTATTCTCTGCAAGCACTAGAATTATTGGTAACAGATAGTTCTGTGATAAGGTAATTTGTAACGAGTAAAAAGTAAGAAAAGTAAATAAGGTGCAGAAAGATGGCCCAATCCTTTTTGTAGCAAAGGACAAGCCTTGACAAACTCTTATATAAAGGAAAGCGCTCCTGAGGACACATGGGAATTATCATCAAGCTAGTTTTCATCATGTTCATATGATTCGCGTTCGGTACTTTGATAATTTGATATGTCGGTGGACCGGTGCTTGGGTATTGTCCTTTCTTGGACAAGCATCCCACTTATGATTAACCCCTATTGCAAGCATTCGCAACTACAACAGAAGTATTAAGGTAAACCTAACCATAGCATGAAACATATGGATCCAAATCAGCCCCTTACGAAGCAACGCATATACTAGGGTTTAAGCTTCTGTCACTCTAGCAACCCATCATCTACTTATTACTACCCAATGCCTTCCTCTAGTCCCAAACAATGGTGAAGTGTCATGTAGTCAACATTCACATGATACCACTAGAGGAAAGACAACATACATATCATCAAAATATCGAACGAATACCAAATTCACATGACTACTTATAGCAAGACTTCTCCCATGTCCTCAGGAACAAATGTAGCTACTCACAAATCATATTCATGTTCATAATCAGAGGGGTATTAATATGCATAAAGGATCTAAACATATGATCTTCCACCGAATAAACCAACTAGCATCAACTACAAAGAGTAATCAACACTACTAGTAACCCACAGGTACCAATCTGAGGCTTTGGGACAAAGAATATTGGATACAAGAGATGAACTAGGGTTTGAGATGAGATGGTGCTGCTGAAGATGTTGATGGAGATTGACCCCCTCCCGATGAGAGGATCGTTGGTGATGACAATGGTGATGATTTCCCCCTCCCGGGGGGAAGTTTCCCCGGCAGAACTACTCCGCCTAAGCCCTAGATTGGTTCTGCCTCATGGCGGCGGAGTTTCGTCCCGTGAGCTAGCTTATGATTTTTTTCCTCGACGAAAGAAATCATATAGCAGAATATGGGCATGAGAGGGCTGCCAGGGGCCCACGAGGCAGGGGGCACGCCCAGGGGGGTAGGGCACGCCCCCCACCCTCGTGGATGTAGGGTGGCCCCCCTCTGGTACTTCCTTCGCCCAATATTTTTTATATATTCTAAAACTTGCTCCCATGAAGTTTCAGGACTTTTGGATTTGTGCAGAATAGGTCTCTAATATTTGCTCCTTTTCTAGCCCAGAATTCCAGCTGCCGGCATTCTCCCTCTTCATGTAAACCTTGTAAAATAAGAGAGAATAGGCATAACTATTGTGACATAATGTGTAATTAATAACAACCCATAATGCCATAAATATCAATATAAAAGCATGATGCAAAATGGATTTATCACACACGTCTTATTTCAACCACCGTGCGTGCTCATTATTACCATCGCGCACGTTTCTTTTAATTAGAATGGGTGTGCCCATCTAGCACGCACACGTTGATCTATCTAACTGTTTCATTTTGTTGTGACCAATCGCAAAAAGTTCATCCATGTGAAGTGTATGCCATCAATTGCAGACAATTTCATCAGGCTTATCCGTTTCTGTCATGTTGCCTTATCGCAAATAGTTAATCCTTCTGAAGCTTATGCCCTCAATCACATAGACCTTGATCTGGCTGACCGTTTTTTCTGTGTTGCCTAATCACAAAAAGTTCATCCGAGTTAACCATATGATGTATATCACACACACCTTCATCTGGCTTCCCATTTCTTTTGTGTTGCCCAATCACAAATAGTTCATGCGAGTGAACCGTATGCTCTATATCGCACACGCCTTCATCAGGCTGCCCATTTCTTTTGTTCCACCTCATCGCAAACAGTTCATTGGATTGAACCGTATGCCATGGATCGCACACGCAACTAAAATCTGAACCATGTTTGATGCATCCTCCATTGCAAACGTTTTGCACCTTTTTTGACGGTTTTTTACATCCCCGTTTGTGATTAATGCACCGCACACATTTTAGTGAAAGGGTCTCTGATCGTAGTGTCGCGTTAGCAGCATCCTGCAGTAGTGGATCTTCAATCTACATAATATAGTGAGGATAATTATATATACATGCAATGAAAGATCTGAGCTATATATAGAGACTTAATTAGAAGTACTCTTACAGATAGTAGCAAGCCACGAGTGATTTGTCGAGGGCCTTTTGATTGTAGAACTGGAAAAACTCGTCAAAATGAAGTCGTGCTCATCTTTAATTCTCATCATCAAAGCATCCTTCCTAGACTTGTCGTAGGTTTCCATGTACCATTCATGGAATCTTCGCATCGTCGTTGTTAGAGTAGGACTTCCATCTTTGATGAGAGGCTTCCCCGTACTGGTATCTAAATTTGTCCATCTCCATTGTATCAAAATGTACATCATCACGCAGGTAATCACCAGGATTGGTACGGGCCACTATCCTCGACAGATTAGCGACGATATCGCTAGACACCTGGAGCGGGGGGGGCACGATTGGTTCACCTGTTCGCCGAGCTGACGATATCGCTAGGAAATATGCCCTAGAGGCAATAATAAAGTTTTTATTTATATTTCCTTATATCATGATCAATGTTTATTATTCATGCTAGAATTGTATTAACAGGAAACTTAGTACATGTGTGAATACATAGACAAACAGAGTGTCCATAGTATGCCTCTACTAGACTAGCTCGTTAATCAAAGATGGTTAAGTTTCCTAACCATAGACATGTGTTGTCATTTGATGAATGGGATCACATCATTAGAGAATGATGTGATGGACAAGACCCATCCGTTAGCTTAGCACTATGATCGTTTAGTTTATTGCTATTGCTTTCTTCGTGACTTATACATGTTCCTATGACTATGAGATTATGCAACTCCCGAATACCAGAGGAACACTTAGTGTGCTATCAAACGTCACAATGTAACTGGGTGATTATAAAGATGCTCTACAGGTGTCTCCGATGGTGTTTGTTGAGTTGGCATGGATCGAGATTAGGATTTGTCACTCCGAGTATCGGAGAGGTATCTTTGGGCCCTCTCAGTAATGCTCATCACTATAAGCCTTGCAAGCAATGTGATTAATGAGTTAGTTGTGGGATGATGCATTGTGGAACGAGTAAAGATACTTGCCGATAACGAGATTGAACTAGGTATGATGATACCGATGATCGAATCTTGGGCAAGTAACATATCGATGACAAAGGGAACAACATATGTTGTTATGCGGTTTGAATGATAAAGATCTTCGTAGAATATGTAGGAGCCAATATGAGCATCTAGGTTCCGCTATTGGTTATTGACCGGAGATGTGTCTCGGTCATGTCTACATAGTTCTCGAACCCGTAGGGTCTGCACACTTAACGTTTGATGATGATTTGTATTATGAGTTATGTGATTTGATGTACCGAAGTTTATTCGGAGTACCGGATGTGATCACGGACATGATGAGGAGTCTCAAAATGGTCGAGACATAAAGATTCATATATTGGAAGGTTACATTCGGACACCGGAATGGTTCGGGCCGTTTCGAATAAGTTTCGGAGTACCGGGGGTTACCGGAACCCCTCGAGAAGTTAATGGGCCATCATGGGCCTTAGTGGAGAAGAGAGAGGGCCGGCCAGAGGTGGTGATCACCCCCCCTTGCCCAGTCCGAATTGGACAAGGGGAGGGGGCGGTGCCCCCATCCTTCCTTCTCTTCTTTTCCTCCTTCCCTCCTACTTGGACTAGGAAAGAGGAGGGCAATCCTACATGGACAAGGGAGTCTTAGTAGGATTCCCCACACCTAGCGCGCCCCCTTGGGCCACCACCTTTTCCCTCCCCTCCTTTATATACGTGGCCAGGGGCACCCCATATACACACAAGTTGATCTCTTAGCCGTGTGCGGTGCCCCCCTCCACAGATACACACCTCGGTCATATCGCCATAGTACTTAGGCGAAGCCCTGCGCCGGTAACTTCATCATCGCCGTCACCACGCCATCGTGCTGAAGGAACTCTCCCTCGGCCTCAACTAGATTAAGAGTTCGAGGGACGTCACCGAGCTAAACGTGTGCAGATCGCGGAGGTGCCGTACGTTCGGTACTTGGATCGGTTGGATCGCCAAGACGTTCGACTACATCAATCGCGTTACTAAACGCTTCCGCTTTCGGTCTATGAGGGTACGTGGACGCACTGTCCCCGCTCGTTGCTATGCTTATCCTAGATAGATCTTGCGTGATCGTAGGCAATTTTTTTTTTGAAATACTATGTTCCCCAACAGTGGCATCCGAGCCAGGTCTATGCGTAGACGTTATATGCACGAGTAGAACACATTGAGTTGTGGGAGATAATAGTCATACTGCTTACCAGCATGCCTTACTTTGATTCATCGATATTGTTGGATGAATCAGCCCAGACCTACATTACATGACTGTGTTCATGAGACTGGTTCTACCGACATGCTTCGCACACAGGTGGCTAGTGGGTGTCTGTTTCTCCAGCTTTAGTTGAATCGAGTTTGACTACGCCCGATCCTTGTTGAAGGTTAAAACAACACACTTGATGAAAAATCATTGTGGTTTTGATGCGTAGGTAAGAACGGTTCTTGCTAAAGCCCATAGCAGCCACGTAAAACATGCAACAACGAAGTAGAGGACGTCTAACTTGTTTTTGCAGGGCTTGATGTGATGTGATATGGTCAAGACGTGATGATATATAAATTGTTGTATGAGATGATCATGTTTTGTAACAGTTATCGGCAATTGGCAGGAGCCATATGGTTGTCGCTTTATTGTATGAAATGCAATCGCCATGTAATTGCTTTACTTTATCACTAAGCGGTAGCGATAGTCGTAGAAGCAATAGTTGGCGAGATGACAATGATGCTTCGATGGAGATCAAGGTGTCAAGCGGTGACGATGGTGATGATCACGGTGCTTTAGAGATGGAGATCGAAGGCACAAGATGATGATGGCCATATCATATCACTTATTTGATTGCATGTGATGTTTATCCTTTATGCATCTTATTTTGCTTAGTATGGCGGTAGCATTATAAGATGACCTCTCACTAAATTTCAAGGTATAAGTGTTCTCCCTGGGTATGCATCGTTGCTACAGTTCGTCGTGCTGAGACACCACATGATGATCAGGTGTGATAAGCTCTACATTCACATACAACGGGTGTAAGCCAGTTTTGCACACGCATAATACTCGGGTTAAACTTGATGAGCCTAGCATATGCAGATATGGCCTCGGAACACTGAGACCGAAAGGTCGAGCGTGAATCATATAGTAGATATGATCAACATAGTGATGTTCACCATTGAAAACTAATCCATCTCATGTGATGATCGTACATGGTTTAGTTGATATGGATCACGTGATCACTTAGATGATTATAGGGATGTCTATCTAAGTGGGAGTTCTTAGATAATATGATTAATTGAACTTTAATTTATCATGAACTTAGTACCTGATAGTATTTTGCATGTCTATGTTATTGTAGATCAATGTCCCATGCTACTGTTCCTTTGAATTTTAATGCATTCCTAGAGAAAGCTGAGTTGAAAGATGATGGTAGCAACTACACTGACTAGGTCAGTAACTTGAGGATTATCCTCATTGCTGCACAGAAGAATTACATCCTGGAAGCACCGCTGAGTGCCAAACCCGCTGCAGGAGCAACACCGGACATTATGAACGCCTGGCAGAGCAAAGCTGATGACTACTCAATAGTTCAGTGTGCCATGCTTTACGGCTTAGAACCGGGACTTCAATGACGTTTTGATATTCATGTAGCATATGAGATGTTCCCGGAGTTGAAGTTAATATTTCAAGCAAATGCCCAGATTAAGAGATATGATGTCTCCAATAAGTTCTACAGCTGAAAAATGGAGGAGAATAGTTCTGTCAGTGAACATATACTCAGAATGTATGGGTACCATATTCACTTGACTCAAGTGGGAGTTAATCTTCCTATTGATAGTGTCATTGACAGAGTTCTAAAATCACTTCCACCAAGCTAAAAAGGTTCATGATGAACTATAATATGCAAGGGATGTATAAGACAATTCCCGAGCTCTACGCGATGCTCATAAAGGCTGCGGAGGTAGAAATCAAGAAGGAGCATCAAGTGTTGATGGTTAACAAGACCAGTAGTTTCAAGAAAAAGGGCAAAGGGAAGAAGGGGAACTTCAAGAAGAATGGCAAGCAAGTTGCTACTCAAGTGAAGAAGCCCAAGTCTGGACCTAAGCCTGAGACTAAGTGCTTCTACTGCAAAAGGGACTGGTCACTGGAAGCGGAACTGCCCCAAGTATTTGGCGGATATGAATGATGGCAAAATGAAAGGTATATTTGATATACATGTTATTGATGTGTACCTTACTAATGCTCATAGTAGCGCCTGTGTATTTTATACTGGTTCTATTGCTCATATTTGCAACTCAAAACAGGGCTATGTATTAAGTCAAGATTGGCTAAGGACGAGGTGACTATGCGCATGAAAAATGGTTCCAAAGTCAATGTGATCGCCGTCAGCACGCTACCTCTACATCTACCTTCAGGATTAGTTTTAGACCTGAATAATTGTTATTTGTTGCCAGCGCTAAGCATGAACATTATACCTGGATCTTGTTTGATGCGAGACGGTTATTCATTTAAATCAGAGAATAATGGTTGTTCTATTTATATGAGTAATATCTTTATGGTCATGCACCCTTGATGAGTGGTCTTTTTTTATTGAATCTCTATAGTAGTGATACACATATTCATAGTATTGAAGCCAAGAAATATAAGTTTAATAATTATAGTGCAACTTATTTGTGGCACTGCCGTTTAGGTCATATTGGTGTAATGCTCATGAAGAAACTCCATGCTGATGGGCTTTTGGAATCACTTGATTATGAATCACTTGATGCTTGTGAACCATGCCTCATGGGCAAGATGACTAAGACTCTGTTCTCCAGAACAATGGAACGAGCAAAAGACTTATTGGAAATAATACATACTGATGTATGTTGTCCGACGAGTGTTGAGGCGCGCGGAGGGTATAGTTATGTTCTGACCTTCACAGATGATTTGAGCAGATATGGGTATATCTACTAGATGTAACATTAGTCTAAAACATTTGAAAAGTTCAAAGAATTTTAGAGTGAACTCGAAAATCATCGTAACAAGAAAATTAAGTTTCTATGATCTGATCATGGAGGTTAATATTTGAGTTATGAGTTTGGTCTTCATTTGAAACAATGTGGAATAGTTTCACAACTCACGCCACCTGGAACACCACAGCGTAATGGTGTGTCCGAACGTTGTAATCGTACTTTATTAGATATGGTGCGATCTATGATGTGTCTTACTGATTTACCGCTATCGTTTTGGGGTTATGCTTTAGAGATGGATGCATTCACGTTAAATAGGGCACCATCTAAATCCATTGAGACGATACCATAGGAACTGTGGTTTGGCAAGAAACCAAAGTTATCGTTTCTTAAAGTTTGGGGCTGCGATGCTTATATGAAAAAGCTTCAACCTGATAAGCTCAAATCCAAATCGGAGAAATGTGTCTTCATAGGATACCCAAAGGAGACTATTGGGTACACCTTCTATCACAAATCCGAAGGCAAGATATTCGTTGCTAAGAATGGATCCTTTCTGGAGAAGGAGTTTCTCTCGAAAGAAGTGAGTGGGAGGAAAATAGAACTTGATGAGATAATTGTACTTGCTCCCTTTTTGGAAAGTGTAGTTCATCACAGAAATCAGTTCAAGTGATCCCTACACCAAATAGTGAGGAAGCTAATGATCATGATCATGATACTTCTGATCAAGTTACTACCGAACCTCGTAGGTCAACTAGAGTAAGATCCGCACCATAGTGGTATAGTAATCCTATTCTGGAGGTCATGTTACTTGACCATGAAGAACCTATGAAGTATGATGAAGCCATGATGAGCCCAGATTCCACAAAATGGCTTGAGGCCATGAAATCTGAGATTGGATCCATGTATGAGAACAAAGTGTGGACTTTGATTGACTTGCCCGATGATCGGCAAGCCATAGTCAATAAATGTATCTTCAAGATGAAGACTGTCACTGACGGTGATGTTACTGTCTACAAAGCTCGACTTGTTGTGAAAGGTTTTCGATAAGTTCAAGGATTTGACTACGATGAGACCTTCTCACCCGTAGCAATGCTTAAGTATGTCTGAATCATGTTAGCAATTGCCGCATTTTATGATTATGAAATTTGGCAAATGGATGTCAAAACTACATTCCTTAATGGATATCTTAAAGAAGAGTTGTATATAATGCAACGAGAAGGTTTTGTCGATCTAAAAGGTGCTAACAAAGTGTGCAAGCTCCAGCGATTCATTTATGGTCTGGTGCAAGCCTCTTGGAATTTGAATATATGCTTTGATAGTGTGATCAAAGCATATGGTTTTATAGGGACTTTTGGAGAAGCCTGTATTTACAAGAAAGTGAGTGGGAGCTCCGTAGCATTTCTGATATTATATGTGGATGACATATTGTTGATTGGAAATGATATAGAATTTCTGGATAGCATAAACGGATACTTGCATAAGAATTTTTCAATGAAAGACCTCGGTGAAGCTGCTTATATATTGGGCATCAAGCTCTATAGAGATAGATCAAGACGCTTAATTGGACTTTCACAAAGCACATACCTTGATAAAGTTTTGAAGAAGTTCAGAATGGATCAGGCAAAGAAAGGGTTCTTACTTGTGTTACAAGGTGTGAACTTGAGTCTGACTCAATGCCCGACCACTTCAGAAGATAGAGAGAAAATGGAAGTCATTCCCTATGCCTCAGCCATAGGTTCTATCATGTATGCAATGTTGTGTACCAGACATGATGTGTGCCTTGCTATTAGTTTAGCAGGGAGGTACCAAAGTAATCCAGGAGTGGATCACTTGACAGTGGTCAAGAACATCCTGAAATACCTGAAAAGGACTAAGGATATGTTTCTCGTTTATGGAGGTGAAAAAGAGCTCGTCATAAATGGTTACGTCGATGCAAGCTTTGACATTGATTCGGATGGCTCTAAGTCACAAACCGGATACATATTTATATTTAATGGTGCAGCTGTTAGTTGGTGCAGTTCTAAGCAAAGCGTCGTGGCCGGATCTACGTGTGAAGCGGAGTACATAGCTGCTTCGGAAGTAGCAAATGAAGGATTCTGGATGAAGGAGTTCATATACAATTTAGGTGTCATACCTAGTGTATCGGGTCCAATGAAAATCTTTTGTGACAATACTGGTGCAATTGCCTTGGCAAAGGAATCCAGATTTCACAAGAGAACCAAGCACATCAAGAGATGCTTCTATTCTATCTGCGATCAAGTCAAGGAGGGAGACATAGAGATTTGCAAAATACATACGAATCAGAATATTGCAGACCCGTTGACTAAGCCTCTCTCACGAGCAAAACATGATCAGCACCAAGACACCATGGGTGTTAGAATCATTACTATGTAATCTAGATTATTGACTCTAGTGCAAGTGGGAGACTGAAGAAATATGCCCTGGAGGCAATAATAAAGTTGTTATTTATATTTCCTTATATCGTGATAAATGTTTATTATTCATTCTAGAATTGTATTAATCGGAAACTTAGTACATGTGTGAATACATAGACAAACAGAGTGTCCCTAGTATGCCTCTACTAGACTAGCTCGTTAATTAAAGATGGTTAAGTTTCCTAACCATAGACATGTGTTGTCATTTTATGAACGGGATCACATCATTAGAGAATGATGTGATGGACAAGACCCATCCGTTAGCTTAGCACTATGATCGTTTAGTTTATTGCTATTGCTTTCTTCATGACTTATACATGTTCCTATGACTATGAGATTATGCAACTCCCGGATACCGGAGGAACACTTAGTGTGCTATTAAACATCATAGCATAACTAGGTGATTGTAAAGATGCTCTATAGGTGTCTCCGATAGTTTTTGTATAGTTGGCATAGATTGAGATTAGGATTTTTCACTCCGAGTATGGGAGAGGTATCTCTGGGCCCTCTCGGTAATGCTCATCACTATAAGCCTTGCAAGCAATGTGACTAATGATTTAGTTGTGGGATGATGCAATACGGAACGAGTAAAGAGACTCTCCGGTAACGAGATTGAACTAGGTATGATGATACCAATGATCAAATCTCGTGAAAGTAACATATCGATGACAAAGGGAACAACATATGTTGTTATGCGGTTTGACCGATAAAGATCTTCATAGAATATGTAGGTGCCAATATGAGCATCCAGGTTCTGCTATTGGTTATTGATCGGAGATGTGTCTCGTTCATGTCTATATAGTTCTCGAACCCGTAGGGTCCACACGCTTAACGTTCGATGACAATTTGTATTATGAGTTATGCGATTTGATGTACCAAAATTTGTTCTGAGTCTCGGATGTGATCACGGACATGACAAGGATACTTGGAATGGTCGATACATAAAGATTCATATATTGGAAGGTTACATTCGGACACCGGAATGGTTCGGGTCGTTTCAAATAAGTTTCGGAGTACCGGGGGTTACCGGAACCCCCCCCCCCCCCCCCCCCCGAAAGTTAATGGGCCATCATGGGCCTTAGGTGAGAAGAGAGAGGGCAAGCTAGAGGTGGCGCTCCCCCCTTGCTCAATCTGAATTAGACAAGGGGAGGGGGCGCGCTCCCCTTCTTCCTCCTATTCTTTTCCTCCTTCCCTTCTTCTCCTACTTGAACTAGGAAAGAGGAATGGAATCCTACTTGGACTAGGGAGTCCTAGTAGGATTCCCCACACCTGGCGCGCACCCCTTGGGTCGGCCACCTCTTCCCTCCCCTCCTTAATATACGTGGCCAGGGGGCACCCCATAGACACACAAGTTGCTCTTTTAGCTGTGTGCGGTGCCTCCCTCCACAGATACACACCTCGGTCATATCGTCGTAGTACTTAGGCGAAGCCCTGCACCGGTAACTTCAGCATCACCGTCACCATGCCGTCGGGCTGATGGAACTCTCCCTTAGCCTCAACTGGATCAAGAGTATGAGGGATGTCACCGAGCTAAACGTGTGTAGATCGCGGAGGTGCCGTACGTTCGGTACTTGGATCGGTTGGATCGCCAAGACGTTCGACTACATCAGCCGCGTTACTTAATTCTTCCGCTTTCGGTCTACGAGGGTACATGGACACACTCTCCCCGCTCGTTGTTATGCTTCTCCTAGATATATCTTGCGTGATCGCAGGAATTTTTTTTGAAATACTACGTTCCCCGACACTTCGTTCTTCTAACCTTTTATGACTGCACCAGTGCAAAACGGGGCTATATCACCGGTTAGTAAGGCCCTTCAGTGAAGGTTCTGCAACCGGCACTAAAGGGTGGAGACTAAAGGTTCCCCCTTTAGTACCGATTTAGTACGAACTGCCGCTAAAGGGCCACCACGTGGCACGAGCCATCGCCGGGGCGGGGAGACCTTTAGTACCGGTTGGTAACACCAACCAGTACTAAAAGTTTTGGGGGGTTCTGGGTTCATGATTTCTTTTTCCTTTAATTTTGAGTTTTCCATTTAATTGTTTTTCATTTACTGGTATTTTACGATATTACATATTGTACATGTTGTGCATATATATAAGTAGAATTTCTCGTAGAACCGATATATATATATATATATATATATATATATATATATATGGTCGCGCTATTCGTCACACTGGGTGAGGAATAGTTATTCTTCACCCCCCCCCCCTCTATTTTACCATCAATGCATCATAATTTTACGTTCCATAAGTTTTGTCTTATTTCCGACGCAAAAAGGGACCGTAATCACCGTGAAAAATATTTTATGTTATCTAAAATTACAAACGTAAAAACATATTCTAAAATACACATAAACTCCAAATTTTCTTGTCTTATGACCTATATTTTTATTTTTTATGTCAAATTTTACGTAGTGAATCAATAGGAATGTAACTATTTGAATTCGAAACGTAATTTAATTATGAAATGATCATAAGATTACCTCGGATGAAGAATAACTTATTCTGCACCCTGGGTGATGAATAGTAACACTATATATATATATATATATATATATATATATATATATATATATATTGGCACTATTCTAATCTCGGGATCAAAATAACTATTTGGATTGCAGCGCTCTATATAGGGCCCGAAGAAGCGTTCCCGAACTCCCGAAGCCACGGAGAAAAAAAAGAAAATAAAACCCACCCAGTCCCGCACCTCCTGCGCCGCCCCTTCCCTTCCCCAGAACCAGCCACCGCGCCGCCACCGGTCCTAAATCTGGCCACAGTGCCGCTCCCTCCCCGGGATACGGGCGCCGCGACACCACCGCCCCCAAATCCAGCCACCGGACCGCCTCCTTCCCCCGGATCCGCCCGGGACTGATCCCACCGCCGCCTGCAACCACCAAACACCAGCGTGCGACCCCGACGCCGCCTCCCGCCATGAAGCGCCGACGCGCGACCCTGTCACCTACCTCTTGTACGCCGCCCTGCATCCCCTGGGACCTAGGCTGCCCTCAACATCGCTCAGCTCCTCCTCGCTGATCTGCCCCGGCCATGGACATATCCTCGTCCAACCTCCAGCGACACAAACCACCTCCACCCGATGTAGCAGAGGGCATGCCGCCATTCATGGCTTTCCCTCCCGTCTGCCACTCTGTGAGAGAGGTTCACCGCTTAGGTGCGAACTTCCCTTCGCTTTGGCGCGTCCTGCCCTCCCTTCTGGTGTGACCTGCCCTCTGCTACGCCGCACCCTCCTCCAGCGCTCCTGCACTCTGCTCCATCAGCGCATCCACCGAGCACCATCTCCCTTCTCTCTCCACTATGATGGCAGCACGGGTAGGTAGTGTCTGAAGTTCAGCTGTATCTATATGTTAGTTGCATTAGTGTTTCACTCCATTAGCAAATTCATGTTATGCTCATTTCTTCAGCAACTGGTGGATGCACCAACATGCAATGAGCTCCCCTGGTTCTTCTTCTGCTCATGTGGTGGAGCATGCTGCAACATTCGTTTAGTTCTGAAACTCTAATTCTGTCAGTTTAGTCCTTGTATTGTTCTTGTACGAACAAATTTGAAGAATCAAAGAAAATGGAAAAATAATGCATCAGTATAGCTACTTACCAGAAAATGGTGAAAGGGTATGTTGCTTCGATGGTTTTTTGTGTGCTTGTATTTGAAAAATTAGATTAAAGAAAATTTAGCAACTTGTGTACGTATGTGGATAACGTGGGAACAACATTCTGCCCACCATCTGTTTCTGCTAATGAGTTTGTTTTTCTTCCATTTTATATGTTAGGAAAATTGATGCCAGAATTTTTTGTCTTGAAAAGAAGTTCAAATGAATAGACAAGAGAAGGTCACATATGTGTACCAAGAAATAGTTTGCGGTTTGAAGGAGGACTTAAGTTAAGAGTGATGTGGATGTGAAGGTTCAGACATGTTGTTCCTCTCTTGTTTTTCATTTCTTAACTTCATAATTGATTAGATAACTTCTACGGCAACATGTTGTTATCTGAAAAGCTTATGGACTCTTGTGTGTACGTAAAACACTTTGATCAGTATACTCTTTAGTTTATGATTATTTCTTTCCACTATCACTCAAGCTTGGTGTTCCTAAAAAATATGGTGCACCTCCCGTTTGCGAGTCTGTGTGCCCACAATATTTTGGTTAAATGACCTTTGTGAAATGTGATGATTCTTCGTACATTAGTTTGTGCAAAAGGAAAAAATATTCAGGTGTCTACAACAAAACTCCAGTGCATAAAACAAATGTTTTGTGTTTATCTATCTAAAAAATTGGCCACTGTTGAAGGCCAGCTTTGCCTGGTGTATCAGTTTAGCTGCAACAAAAAATAATTATATGTTTTGCCTAGTTTAGTCGGTTGTCGGAACCAAAAAAGGGGTTGAAGGTCAAAATGTTCTATTTGTGAAGGTCAAAAGTATGTTAAGTATATTTTCCTGGAACACTAGCTCTCTTTGTACATCATGTTGTCAAGTTATTCACACTTGCATTCTGCAGAACAGAAAAAGAAAAGTTAGGGTGTTCAACTTAGTAACCCGCCCAAGTGACGATGACAACACACCACTCTACCTTCTCCGGCGATGATTTCGTGCTCCTATGGATCAACAACAACTTGTGACTTTCTAGCGATGGCCGACTTGACCTTCCTAACGAATCGGTTCAAATGTTTGCTAGAAAAACAAGGGTATTTTTGTTACTAACAGAAATAAACCAAGAAGTCGAATTTAGAAAAATAGAGAAGTTTAATATTTATAAAAAAGTCAAATTTTCATTGTTACCAAAGAATAAAATGAGAAGATCAAATTAAAATAAAGGAGTAGTTTGATGTATATGAAAAACTTAAATTATTTTCATTTCTAGGAAAAATAAAAGTATGAAGTTCAATTTTAAAAAAAGTTTGACACTTATTTAAAAATATTTTTTTAAGAATAGGACTAAAGAAGTTCGATTTAAAATAACAAAGAAGTTCATAGTATATAAAAACCTCAATTTTTTCTCCTCACTGATGAATAAAATAAGGAAGTTCAAATTACAAAAAGGAAAAAAACAAAAAAAGGGTTGGAAAAAAGAAATTTTCTATTTTTCAAATAAATAGAATTTCAAACTAAAATAACGAGTGGTTCGATGTTTACGAAAAAATCTAGGATTTTACCATTTTCAAAACTAAAATATCCGTCGTTATTAAGGAATCAACCATGAAGTTCAAAAATAGAAAAAAGTCAAATTTGATGTTTATTTTAAAATCAAACACAATTATTTACTCAAAACATAAAATATGTGAAGCTCAAATTAAAAAAACACAGAAGTTCAGTATATTAAAACCTAGTATTTAGAAGCTCAAAAAACAAAAACAAGAAACAATGCCATTTTGGGCATTTTTCCCAATACTAAAGATTAAATCCAAGAAGTTCAATTCTAAAAAATGGATTAGTTCAATGCATGTAAAAAAACTCAGGTTTTCTCGTTACTAGAGAATAAAACCAAGAAGTTTAATTGGAAAAAGCGGTGCAGTTTGATATTATTTGGAAATTCAAATTTTTCGAGTTATTAAAGAATAAAACCAATAAGTTCAATTTGAAATAATGAAGTTAAATATTTCTAAAAAACCTCCAAATTTCACATTTCTAAAAATACACAATGAAGTTCAAAATAAACAAGGTAGTGTGGTTCCATGTCTATAAAAAACTCAGATATTTTCACCTAACTGAGAGAAGTTCAGATTGATAACTGTGAGAAGTTCACGTACTACATGGTGTGCATTTTGTATTAAAAAGAGTGAAAAATCAAAGGCTAAATTTTTTTTGCTAGAAGTTCAAGCGCTCGGCTTGAGAAAGTTAAAAAAATCTTGTGAGAGAGGTTTAACAAAAATAGGTAACAGAAGTTCAAGGTGAAAACAGCGGGAAGTTCAACTACTACACGGGATGCGTTTGAGATAATAATAAAAGAATAGAAAAAAAACCTTAAAAAGGTTTATTGCAAGAAGTTCACGTGCTCCTCCTAGCATAGTTCAAAATTCATGTGCGAGACGTCCGTCGTTCATTTACATGTTGAAAAATAGGGGAAAAATAACATTTTTTGCAATTTTGAAAACTGCTCTCAAACGACAACGAATTTGTAACACATGTTTACATGAAAAACTGCTCTCAAATGAACGGTTTAAAATTTTCATGTATACCATTTAAAACATATTTTTATGTATTAAAAAATTCGTATCTATTGAAAGAAGTTCATAGTGAAAACAACGAGAAGTTCAAGTACTACAAGGAATGCATTTCAGGTGAGAACAAAAGTATAGAAAAATAAAAGCTTAAAATGTTTGTTGAAAGAAGTTAAAGTGCTCTGTCCGGGGAAGTTCAAAAATTCTTGTGAGAGAGGTTCACCTTGTATTTCCATGTTCGATTTTCTCGTATAAAATTCGAATACAATTGTTTACTCAAAATATAAGAAGGTGAAGTTCATATTGAAATAACAAAGAAGTTCGGAGTTTATTAAAACCTAGGATTTACCTGTTCAAAATATAAAAAACACAATGCCATTTTTTGCACTTTTAAAAACAACTCATAAACGAAAAAATGATTGCTAGAAGTTCAAGTGCTCGGTGAGGAAAAGTTCAAGAAATTCTTGTGAGAGAGGTTCACCGTGTATTTAGATGTCCAAAATACATAAAAAATATGTTGTTTTTTGTGTTTTAAAATAATTCCCTCAAACCAGAGAGAAGTTCAAAGTGATAACAACCAGAAGTTCACGTACTACATGGTGTGTATTTCGTATAAGAAAAATACAATAAAGTGAAGTTCAAATAGACATGCCCCAGAAGTTCAACTACTTCACGTAGTGCAAAAAAACAGCACGTCAAAAACAGAGTGAGGTTCAAACAAACATGCCTGAGAAGTTCAACTACTTCACGCAATGCATTTCCATTCGCAATGAAGGCATAAACCATGATCTCGTCATTTCTATAATTTACTTCAAAATGACAGGGAATATCATTTGTGTAAGTTCATGTCCCCGGTCGGAGAAAGTTAAAAAAAATATTGTGAGAGAGGTTTGTACAAAAAGAATATCATTTGTGCAACACTGACGAAATGAATGAGAAAATTACAAGCGAAAATACGTCACAGAAGTTCAACGTGAAAACAACAGGAAGTTCGACTACTATAGTGAATGAACTTGAGATGAAAAACTTTTAAAATTGTCGTGAGTATGAATAAATGATCAACACGGGAAAGTTGCGTGTTTACATCTGCTTTCCACCGGTATATTACTTGCTCAATTCCGATGAGTGTTCCGGTGAGTGGGTGGAAAGCTACGGACAAAAAAGCACGTGAAAAACAGAGTGAAGTTCAAGTAGACATGCCGAGAAGCTCAGGTTCTTCACGAGGAGCATTTTCGAAGAATCTGTTTCGCAATAAAAGCAGAACGAATGATCTCGCCATTTTCGAAATTACCTGAAAACAGCTAGGAATCAGAGAAAAATATCAACATGAAAAAGTTTCGCATTTTCCTTAGCTTTTCAACAGTATATTATTTGCCCCATTCCGATAAAGTTTGTAGAAATTACGGTTAAAATATGTTTTTAGCCATTTTCAAAATTGATTTAAAACAGTAAGGAATTGGGAGAAACAATATATACCAAAAACTTTTGCATTTCCTCAAACGTTCCAACGCCATATCATTTGCTGCATTCGTACGTACGGTTAAAAAATTATCTCCAAAATACAAACTCGGTGCAACTTGCACTGTTTTCTAAATTACTTTTAAGCCGTTCAAAATTATAAAAAACTTTTAACATGAAGAAGTAGCGCATTTTCATAAGCTTTCCAATGCCATATCATTTGCCTCAATTGGATTCGCCGTTTAGAAATGACAACGAAAATACGAACTCGGCTATTTGGTTTGCGAAATTTTACAATTTTCTAAATTACTCTTTAATCGTAGGGAATTAGAGAAAACTTTCAATATGTGGAAGGAGCTTTTTTGTAGCAGATTTCCAACGCCATATAATTTGCCTCATTCCGATAAATGGTTTAGAAATGAGATCGAAAATACGATTCATGTTTTTTGTATGTAGAAAAAATGGTTTCAAAACTGCTCTTAAACCGCTTACATTTTGCCAAAAATTTAACTTGGGTCGTGATACTGGTTTCCATTGCTTTCCAAGCGTATATCGCAAGCCCCATTTAGGAAATGGTGGTGGATGTTCAATGTAGCACATGGGGAAGTTCAGGTCGAACAACTCGGGCAGTAAAATTGCAAAAAACGCAAGTTCATCACGACCCGAGAGAAAAATCCGCAAACGAGTGATTTCCTATTTAAAACGAGCATTTAGTTGCTAAAAACCATTCCTAGATTACACTTATATCATATAGAACACGACTAACCAGAATAATTCGCGCGGGGAGACACGGTTGCGAAGATAGACTGAAGGTCGGGTTCCTACAAAGGGAAGTTCAGGTGTGTAACTCAGGAAGTTCATGTTGTGATCAGACTAATATTCTGATCCCGTGATGAACTTGCGTATATGTTATTATCGGTATTCACACACATTTCTGATTACAGGCCTGTTTGCCGTGTATCACACACATCTTGTTCATTTGAACCATTTCTGTTCTCATGTCTCAATGCAAACAGTTCATCCGAGTGAACCGCATGCCATATATCGCACACCTTTGATCTGGCTGACCGTTTCTTTTGTGTTGCCTAATCACAAACAGTTCATCTGAGTGAACCGTATGCTGTACATCGCACACACCTTCATCTGGCTGCCCATTTCTTTTGTTCCTCCTCATCGCAAACAGTTAATTGAGCTGAACCATTTGCCCTGCATCGAACACGCAACTGAAATCTGAACCGTGTTTGATGCATCCTCCATCACAAACTTTTTGCACCTTTTTGACAGTTTTTACACCACTGTTTGCGATTATGGTGTCGCACACAGTTTCGTCGAAGGGTCTCTAATCGTAGTGTCACGTTAGCAGCATCCTGCAGTAGTGTTTGACATATGATCAAATGCTGCATATGTCAAATTTCAAACTTTGACATATGATCAAACTTTGATATATGATCAAATGTTGCATGTCAAAATTCATTTCCGACGTCCCTCCCTCATGTCAAAGTTATCGGGGAGGGGGGTAGATCCACAATGCTTTTTCAGTCCCAGTTTGCGAGAGGGGGTTGATTGATCGACGTCGCCCCTCATGTTGAAGGGTTACCGGAGTTTTCTATGAAAAAAATACTACCTATCACATATCATTGCGGCCGGTTTGGGTGGACTCGAGAGTTTGGATGGGCGAGAGGGGGGGTTGATTGACGTCCCCCTCATGTTGAAGTGCTAGGAGTTTTCTATGAACTAAAAAAATGCCTAATGACATGTCCGACGACCGGACCGCCTCTCTCATGAATGTCCGAAGTCCCCGCCTCTCTCATGAACAAAATAATAATAATAATCCATGAATAAAAAAATCATGTTCTATGAACAAAAAAACATCATATTCCATGCACATCCATGCATACATGATATATATGATCATCTATGAACAAAAAACACATCATATTCTATAAAAAAATCATCATATATCTGAACAAAAACAATAATGAAAAATCTAGACATATCATCATATATACACATACATATCATCATATATATGAACAAAAAACATGCATATATGAAAAAATATAGGGAACCGAGAGAGGGAGGAGGATAGGGAGGGCATCGGTCGGACCAAGGTGAGGAGGGGCAGGGGCGTGGGGTCGACGGCGAGGACGTCGATGGGGTAGGGGCGTGCGCTCGGGGCAGGGGCGACGGTGACGACGGGGGCGTGGCAGGGCGACGGTGACGACGGGGACGGGCCAGGGCAGGGGCGCAGGCGACGGCAACGGCTGCTTGCCGGCGACGGGGTCGACGAGGACGGCGGCGAAGGCGAAGTCAGGGCAGGGGCACGGCGTCAAGGAGCCGAGTAGCAACCTGGTGGCTTTTGAGAGAAGAATGGCGGGTGGGGGGAATTCCTAAGTGTTGGTTTATATAGGAAATCCTTTGGTCCCAATTTGTGGCATCAACCGGGACCAATTGTCCCCTTTAGTCCCAGTTGGTGCCACCAACCGGGACCAATGGTCAGTTTTCAGCAGCCAAAAGGGCAGGAAACAGAGCCCTTTAGTCCCGGTTGGTGGCACGAACCGGGAACAAAGAGGGGCATTGGAAACTGACCTTTGGTCCCGGTTGGTGGCACCAACCGGGACTAAAGGGGGGAATTGGTCCTGGTTGGTACCTGATACGTCTCCAATGTATCTATAATTTTTGATTTTTCTGTGCTATTATATTATCAATCTTGGATGTTCTATAATCATTTTATAGTCATTTAATATTGTTTTTTGGTACTAACCTATTGACATAGTGCCAAGTGTCAGTTCCTGGTTTTTCTTTGTTTTTTAAACTACAAAAAATCAATATCAGACGGAGTCCAAATGCCACGAACTTTACGGAGAATTTTTCTGGTCCAGAAGGAACACAACTGGCCCTGGTTGCACATGGGAGGAGTCCCAAGGAGGGGACAACCCACCAGGGTGCGCCAGGAGGCCCAGACCCGCCCTGGTGGGTTGTGCCCACCTCGGCTGTCCCCCGGACCGCCACTTTGCTCTATAAATACCCCTATATTTCCAAAACCCTAGAAGCGTCGATGAAATATTCATCCAGCTGCCGCAGAGTCTAGAATCTAGACACCATCTCGAATGGGGTTCACCACCTCCATTGGTGCCTCTCCGATGATGCGTGAGTAGTTCTTTGTAGATCTTGAGGTCCGTAGTTAGTAGCTAGATAGCTTTCTCTCTCTCGCTGGATTCTCAATACAATGGTCTCTTGGAGATCCATATGATGTAACTCTTTCTGCGGTGTGTTTGTTGGGATCTGATGAACTTTGAGTCTAATCACAAATCTCAAATTCTTGCAATTTACATAATTTTCTATTTGCCTCTCATTTTCCTCTCCTCAATACAAAAATTTGTCGTTTTATTCGCCTCTCTTTTACGTTCGCCACTTTCTTGCCAGATCTGTTTTTGCGTGCATTCTTGTTTGCCGTTATGGATAGTTCTTCCTATATTGTTTGCACTCCCAAGGACGAGGTCCTCAACTTTAAACAAAGAGGAGGAGAAAAATTTAAAAGATGCTTGGTATAGAATTTGCAATGCTCATAATAGATATATTTGTAAGGAATCTACCGTTATGCTTGTGCGTTGTTTTTATGTTGGCATCACCACTTGGTATAGATTCGTCCTTGATACGATTACCGGTGGAAATTTCTTAATGAGTCCTCCTTTTGATGATCTTAATGCTATGGGAAATTTAGTGGGCTCACCACCTCTTCTGGTTAATGAAACAATTTTGACTCTTGAGCATGTTATGGAAGGACTAGATGCTATTGAAAAGAAAATACTCACCGAAGACCATATGGAAATCTATTTATATATATAAAGTACTTGATAGGCTCACCAGAAAAAAGAGAAAATGCTAGAAAACTCCACAATAATTAGATAGATCCGTCCGCTTAATTTGTAGAGAAAGAAATATAACAGTTGGATGAAGACAATTTTTTTCACAACATAAATCAATGAAAATTTACCCACCATTGCCATTACAAAAAATACCCTTTCAATATAAGAAAACAGGGACACATGCGCTGCTCTCCCAATAACTCACGAGCCCTTCCTTCCTAAAAAAACTCACGAGCCCTTCCTCTACTTGGTAGGCTCACGAGAAAAAAGAGAAAATGCTAGAAAACTCCACAATAATTAGATAGATCCGTCCGCTTAATTTGTAGAGAAAGAAATATAACCGTTGGATGAAGACAATTCTTTTTCACAACATAAAACAATAAAAATTTACCCACCATTGCCATTACATAAGAATACCCTTTCAATATAAGAAAACAAGGACACATTCGCAGCTCTCCCAATAACTCACGAGCTCTTCCTTCCTAAAAAAACTCATGAGCCCTTCCTAAAATATTCCTCACGAGCCCTATTGATCCTCTCTCTCCTTCGTGCCGCCGCCGCCATCTACATCCTCCATTAACATTAGACTGTCGGATGCCTTTTGTACATAACTTCTCCTCTCCGGCTTGTCAACTATGTAGCAGCACATAAATTCCCTTAATTTGTCCCACTACAACAGCGAGGTGGTTGTACTCCCCTAGGTTTATCTTACATTATGATCAGTTTAGCCTTCCTCGCGATCCATCGATTTCTAGGTAATCAGTACTCCCATTAGCTCACGGAAGTATCCGGCAATTTCTGTGTAGGATCTCTATGGACCATTGCATGAGGATAATTAATCTCACATGTTGTTGTTCTTTTGGTTTTGTGGTAGATCTCCGGTCGTGGTGGGCAAGCAGGGATCTTCCACCCCTTTATGTT
This sequence comes from Triticum aestivum, assembly GCF_018294505.1. Classification (NCBI taxonomy): domain Eukaryota; kingdom Viridiplantae; phylum Streptophyta; class Magnoliopsida; order Poales; family Poaceae; genus Triticum; species Triticum aestivum. Next base: position 708,588,828 of record NC_057812.1, on the reverse strand, counting down.
CCAGCCTATGGTGCCAACCACGTCCATGATTTTCCAGGATGTACGTCTCTCTCAGTTATTAATTTCAGGAGTTTGTATTCTTGCTGCTTCCAGGTTATCTACATGATGAGGATAACTTCAATAATTTGCCATATCTGTTAATTTTATTTTATTTCTTAATTGATTATTCTTAATTAGATCTGTCTAGCATACTGAGAAGTGAAAAGATAGTGGTAGTTGGATTTCTTCACACGGCCCTGATCTTCCGCCGCAACTTGCCGAGTTTGTTCGGGCGATGTACACATGTCCTGTACTGCTGCATTAGTTCGGAGCGGATTGTTGTTTGCAAGGAAACGAAGGTGTTTGCAAGGAGACGATAGTATACGCGCATGTGCCGAAGACTTTGCTTGACTGGATCGATTGCCTTCAGGTTAGCTAGAACGTGAAGCTAGCTTTGCACTAGCCATCTACAAGCGCGTACAGGAGAACCTGATTTGATGGCTTTGTTTACATCTGATTACCTAATAATTACATAGAACAATAATTATTAGTTCCGAGTGGACCGTTGTTTGCAAGGAAATGAAGGTGTTTGCAAGGAGACGATAGTATACGCGCATGTGCCGTAGACTTTGCTTGGATAAGCAGGCATGCAGCTGGATCGATTGCCTTCAGGCTTGCTAGAACGTGAAGCCAGCTTTGCACTAGCCATCTACAAGCACGTACAGGAAAACATGATTTGGTGGCTTTGTTTACATCTAATTACCTAATATTTACCTAGAACTATAATTAACAATAGTAGGCTCGATACACCCATATTTGTATATGTACGTGATGGACTTGAACAAATGACAAGTTTATATGTGGATGCCCAACTCTGTGGCAATCCAAAATAACTCATCCTTAGAAGAAGTTATATGATTTACATATTTAGGTCATTTGCGTCGGGATTATAATGCATTAATATAAGTGTGGCATGGGCTTCTATTAGCTAAACTAGCTGTGCAGCATGATTTTCTCTTCAGAGTCTCCTCTTCTTTAGTATGTTGGATTTTTGTTCTCCTATATTATATTGAACTTCTACTAGACTTGGGGAATCTTTATCCTTTATCTACAAATTAATCTGACAGATGTTAGCATGTTTATGTTGGATGCTAGACTCAGCGGATGCTATGTTGAGGACGAACTGCACGCAGCTCAGTCCAAGTGATACAAGCAAGTGGCAAGGCCAACTCCATGTTCGTCTAGCATGACTGCACCACCAATCGTCATACTTGTGGCCTCGGAAAGTAGGACGAATTGGTCCATTAATGAACAATTTTGTTGCCGATCTTGGCAGGTAATTGCTCAACTTAGCAACAACTATACCTGATTTCTGTACAATTTCGTCATAGGTGGTTTATTCAGTACCTTCTTAATTACTCCACCATTATATCTTGTTTATTCTGATATTGGAGATGGACTAATATATTAGTTCACTGCCAATAAATATGTACAGTACCATCTTTTACATTGAATTTTTTCGGACGTACAGTTGCGAACCTCATTATGGAAGAGGTATGATGATGTTACAATAATTAAGCATATCAAGACATCTATGTTTCGACAGAAGATGGACAAAAAAACTTGCAAAATAGACCAATTAAGTTAGAAGCGAGACTAAATGAGAGGAAGCGTGCACACTAGAGGAACCGACATAGAGAAAGGGATAACAACAAGATGAACACACGATTTTTTTGGATTATTCATTTCGAGATAGCCATGGAATCTGAAATACCTGTCATGGGACAATAACTTTTTACACAAAAATGCAATTCCAAATTTATGTTTTCTATCTATGCTTTTTGTTATGTCTTATGTTTTTCAGTAAAATAGACACATGCGAAGAAGGAATTAGTATACTTCAAATCTCGAAAAAAGGACAACATATTATATATTATGAAAAACATAATAGCTTCCACAACATTTATTCATTACGGCATATAATATGAAATATCTAATTGGGATTATAATATTAGATTATTTGAGAACAAAAAAGGATGTTGTCAAAACTATATTTGGAAAAGGCTCATATTTGTGAATTTCATCACATTTGGTTGCCATTTTCTGTAGAGAAATAAAATAAAGTGTAATGGGGGAAATACAAACTCTAGCCCGCTCATCGGGCGGGCCACTCTGCTAGTTATACCTAAAAAGATGCATAATTTTGCTACTAATCTTGGGTCAAAAGTGGGCGATATTTTTAAGTTGTGAAAAGAGAGGGTTACTTTAATCCATGAAAGAATAGAAGAAAGTCCGTCTCGCATCGATAAATTGGAAGAAATCTTTAGTAATCTAAGCACGGCTTTTACTACCACTAAAATTATTGAGGAAACTCCCGTAAAGAGTAGGAGATCTAGGAACAAGGGTGCATCTTCTAGTAATAATGATAAGGGAGACCTTAAGATGATTAGCATCCATCCAGACTTTGTTGAAGTGATAAGAGATCCTTTTTGTAAGAATGAAATATTTAAATTTACTTCAAGGAGTATTGCTACTAAAGGTCTTTCTGCTAAATCTTTGAAGGATTCTAAGTGTTTGATTGAAGAGTTGGACAAAGATGACAAAACTTAGATCCTTACTTCATGCCTAGCTAAGGGCGTAAAACAATAACACTTGTTGGGAGGCAACCCAATGAATAAAATTTATTTTTGCTCTTTGCTTTCTGTTTTTGTGTGTTTACACAATTATGCTACTGGTATGATTGTGTTTTTCATGTTTTAATTAGTGCTTGTGCCAAATAAAGCCTTTAGGATCTTCGTGGGTGATAGTCATTTGATCTTGCTGAAAAAACAGAAACTTTTACGCTCATGAAATTAATTTTCATTTTTTACCAGGGAGCGATAAAATACCCATTCCACTTGCAGTAGATCAATATACAAATTACTCAGGTAGTCCTAATTTTTTAGAATTTTTGGGGTTACATAAGTATTTGAAATAGTCAGATTCCTATAGAATATTCTGTTTTGACAGATTCTGTTTTTTTGTGTTGTGTGCTTATTTTGATGGCTCTATGAGTTTCTTAGATGAGTTTTTGCCGTAGAAAAGTTGGAATACAGTAGATATAATACAAAAACAAAATGAGAATTGGTTTGATACAGTACTTATAGTAGTGATTTATTATTCTTATACTAATGGATCTCACTAAGGTTTTGTTGAGTTTTGTGTGATTGAAGTTTTCCAATTTTGGGTTATCTTACGATGGATGAAGGAAGTATAGAAGAGCCTAAGCTTGGGGATGCCCCGGCATCCCAAGCTATTATCCAAAAATGAGAAACCAACTAAGCTTGGGGATGCCCCCGAGTGGCATCCCCGCTTTCTTCCAACATCTATCGGTATTTTACTCGAGGCTATATTTTTATTCATCACATGATATGTGTTTTGCTTGGAGCGTCTTGTACGATATGTGTCTTTGCTTGTTTTATTTTGTGTTTTAAGTAATCAATCCTTTCTGGACACACCTATTTGAGAGAGACAAAATTATGTCATGACTTGTTAGAATTGCTCTCTTTGCTTCACTTAAATCTTTTATGAGCTAGGACTGGCTCTAGTGCTTCACTTATATCTTGTTGAGCACGGTGTGCTTAGTATTTTTGAAGAAATGCTCTCTTGCTTCACTTAGATTTATTTGAGAGTTAGTAAAATTTTGAAGAAATTCTCTCTTGCTTCACTTCAATTATTTTGAGAGAAAGAAAATTTGTTATGCTCATGATCTTCTCTTATATTTGTTTGAGCTTATGAAATGCATCACATGAAAATTAGTCCCAAAGTGATAGATTTCCAAGAAGGATAAAGAAAAAGAAAAAATGTCATGAAGATCATTGGACAAAATAAACATGATTCTTAGTAATAGTTTTGATATATGATGATGTGATATGTTAGTTATGTTGATGATTAATTGCGCTCTAGTAAGAATATTGGTGTTAAGGCTTGTGATTCCCAATGCAAGTACGAAAGTCAATAGTCATGAAATGAAAATTGTATCCTACTTATGGTGCACTATTCGGTGTTATTTATGCTTATGCTTGCTTATGAGATTATCCGTTTCTTGGTTGGTCGCTTCCCAATATTTTGCTAGCCTTCACTTTGCACCAAGTATGATCTCTACTTGTGCATCCAAAAACCTCTAAACCAGTTTTGCCATATGAGTCCACTATATCTACCTATATGCGGTATTCTTTTGCTGTTCTAAGCAAATTTGCATGTGCCATCTCTAATTTTCAAAATAAACTTCTCTTTTGTGTGTTTGTTCTGCTCGCGGAGCGGTGACAGTTGGCTAATATTTTCCATGCTAGATGTGTTATCCTCACGATGATTGTTTATTCACTTGTGATTGCACGAGAGGAATGCAAAGGTCTTAGGGATGCCCAGTCCCGAAATGAAAAAATGAATTTACTTTATGTTGTCAAATAATAAATTCCTTGGAAAGTGTTGGCATGGAGGGCACCCGTGGATATGGTTAGCCATGGAAAGTGAAAGTATGGTGGAAAAAGGAATAAACTTTATTTTCTGTTTGGGAACCACCTATGGCATATCTAGCATGGAAAGTTTTCGGAACTAAGTCGTTCTCGTTGGTGGGATGGATAAACCTCCCAAAATGTTTTTATCTCTATTTTTTCGCTTTGAGCTCTGGCACCTCTACAAATCCCTACTTCCCTCTATGAAGGGACTTTCTTTTACTTGATGCAATTTTTATTTTTGAATTTGAGTCTCCACCTTCTCTCATAAAAGCACCAACTAGGAGGCAAAATGATCGTACTTAAGTATTGGGTGTAGCTAATATTCGAGTGTGTTTCATGAATGGATCAATGTTTGAGCATGATGGGCTAGCGATAACTTATTTTAGCATTGATATTTTGAAAGACATCGTTGCTTGTTGATATACTTGAGTATCTAAATTATTATGTCAAAACTAGACTATTGCTTTGAATCACATAAAAGCCCAAATGTCCATGGTACAAAGAAAAAATAATATGATATGACATGATAAACAACACTCCACATCAAAAATTCTGTTTTTATCACTTACCTACTCGAGGACGAGCATGAGTTAAGCTTGGGGATGCTGATACGTCTCCAATGTATCTATAATTTTTGATTGTTCCATGTTGTTATATTATCAACCTTGGATGTTTTATAATCATTTTATATCATTTTTTGGTACTAACCTATTGACATAGTGCCAAGTGTCAGTTCCTGTTTTTTCCGTGTTTTTTACATCGCAGAAAATCAATATCAGACGGAGTCCAAATGGCATGAAACTTTACGGAGAATTTTTATGGGCCAGAAGGAACTCAACGGGCCCTGGTTGCACCTGGGGGGGAGTCCCGAGAAGGGGACAACCCACCAGGGCGCGCCTTGGTGGGTTGTGCCCACCTCGGGTGCCCCCCAGACCGCCTCTTGGCTCTGTAAATACCCTAATATTTCCAGAACCCTAGAAGCGTCGACGAAATATTCATCCAGCTGCTACCTCTTGAGCACTTGTGTTGGTTTTCACTTGAAGAGGAAAGGGTGATGCAGCAAAGTAGCATAAGTATTTCCCTCAGTTTTTGAGAACCAAGGTATCAATCTAGTAGGACGCCACACACGAGTCCCTCGCACATACACAAACAAATAAATCCTCGCAATCAACGCGATAAGGGGTTGTCAATCCCTACACGGTCACTTACGAGAGTGAGAACTGATAGATATGATAAGATAATATTTTTGGTATTTTTATGATAAAGATGCAAAGTAAAATAAAAGGCAATGAAAATAACTAAGTATTGGAAGATTAATATGATGGAAGATAGAACCAGGGGCCATAGGTTTCACTACTGGCTTCTCTCAAGAGCATAAGTATTCACGGTGGGTAAACAAATTATTGTTGAGCAATTGACATAATTGGGCATAGTTATTAGAATATCTAGGTATGATCATGTATATAGGCATCACGTCCGAGACAATAAGACCAACTCCTTCCTGCATCTACTACTATCACTCCACACATCAACCGCTATCCAGCATGCATCTAGAGTATTAAGTTCAAGAGAACAGAGTAACGCTTTAAGCAAGATGACATGATGTTGAGGGATAAACTCATGCAATATGATATAAACCCCATCTTGTTATCCTCGATGGCAACAATACAATACGTGCCTTGCTGCCCCTACTGTCACTGGGAAAGGACACCGCAAGATTGAACCCAAAGCTAAGCACTTCTCCCGTTACAAGAAAGATCAATCTAGTAGGCCAAACCAAACTGATAATTCGAAGAGACTTGCAAAGATAACCAATTATACATAAAAGAATTCAAAAAAGATTCAAATATTGTTCATCGATAAACTTGATCATAAACCCACAATTCATCGGTCTCAACAAACACACCGCAAAAGAAGATTACATCGAATAGATCTCCACAAGAGAGGGGGAGAACTTTGTATTGAGATCCAAAAAGAGAGAAGAAGCCATCTAGCTAATAACTATGGACCCGTAGGTCTGAGGTAAACTACTCACACTTCATCGGAAGGGCTATAGTGTTGATGTAGAAGCCCTCCGTGATCGATGCCCCCTCCGGCGGAGCTCCGGAACAGGCCCCAAGATGGGATCTCGTGGATACAGAAAGTTTCGGCGGTGGAGTTAGGATTTTCGCTCTGTATCTGGTAGTTTGGGGTTACGTAGTTATATATAGGAGGAAGGAGTACGTCGGTGGAGCAAGAGGGGGCCCACGAGGGTGGAGGGTGCGCCCAGGCGGGTAGGCGCGCCCCCCTACCTCGTGGCCTCCTGGTTGATGTCTTGACGTAGGGTCTAAGTCCTCTGGATCATGTTCGTTCCAAAAATCACGTTCCCGAAGGTTTCATTCCGTTTGGACTCCCTTAGATATTCCTTTTCTGTGAAACCATAAAATAGGCAAAAAAACAACAATTCTGGGTTGGGCCTTCGGTTAATAGGTTAGTCCCAAAAATAATATAAAAGTGTATAATAAAGCCCATTAATGTCCAAAACAGAATATAATATAGCATGGAACAATAAAAAATTATAGATACGTTGGAGACGTATCACCAGCCGCCGCAGAATCCAGAACCACCAGATCCAATCTAGACACCATCTTGGATGGGGTTCACCACCTCCATCGGTGCCTCTCCGATGATGCGTGAGTAGTTCTTTCTAGACCTTCGGGTCCGTAGTTAGTAGCTAGATGGCTTTCTCTCCCTCACTGGATTCTCAATACAATGGTCTCTTGGAGATCCATATGATGTAACTCTTTTTGCAGGGTGTTTGTTGGGATCTGATGAACTTTGAGTTTATGAACAGTCATTTCTTTTTATATCCATGAAAGTTATTTCAGTTTCTTTGTCAGGACCCCGATTCTAAGTCACACTGATCTAGCATGTAACACGTCATATCACTTTGCGGCCTCACGCACGGTATTCCCACGGGTGTCTCAATGGAATGATGGAAGGTGGGTGGGTTCAGACCAATGAAATCATTGATGGTCGCTGACTCTTTGCACTGGGTGCGGTGTTCTCCTTGAAACGTGCTAACAAGCGGTTAGACTCACACTTGTTCCTCTCCATCTCTAACATGAACTCTGCCAACGAAGACTGGTCGGGAGGATCCTCATCCCTACCATCTCCGTGGTTCCGACTACGAGCAACAGAACTTCGGTTAGCTGACGACATCCTAAGAAACGAAACCAAGGATGGAGTCAACATCAACTATAGGATGCAGAAGGTAGCACAAGAAATTAGTATCTCTCGAACTCCTAGGACAATTCCGGCAGCATAATGGCAGTAAAATGCTCAAAATGAGACATTCTGCAAAAGACGGGGTAGCACCATACTCAACATCATCACTCAAGGTTCTGAGATATTACTAAACAGGCTACACCAGAGGTACTCAAACTGGGATACGACTCTGATCAACCAATCCTAAGAGACTACGGAGTAGTAACACGTGATCCTGATAGACGGAAGAGAAAGCCTAGTTCCTTAACCCCGTAGGAAGATAGGATGACTAAGATCAGAAGGCATGAGGTATAAGGAGTAAAAAGAGCCTTACGTTCCCTTCCATAATCAATTCCCCTACATAACTAAAGAATTTCTAGACTCAACTTTGACCAGGTTGGCTTGGAAATCCTACAGGTAGTCAGGCTCTGATACCAAAGCTGCTAGGACCCCGATTCTAAGTCACACCGTTCTAGCATGTAGCACGTCATATCACTTTGCGGCCTCACGCACAGTATTCCCACGGGTGTCGCCTTACCTGGCCCGGGACCGTTTGCACCTTTTGGCTCACGTATATGATAGTGTCACTAGCATCATATGACAGAGAACCCGGGCCGACATGACTAGTCGTGAACCCAAAGTGGCTATAATTTATGGGGACAGGCATACATGAAACAACATCTAGCATGTCGGTCAACAACGTGTGAATCCGGGCTATAGCAACTGGGCTAATAGGACTCCGGGAATCCGGGCTGTAGCAGGCTAGCAGGACTCCGGAAGTCACCGCGTGACATTTCCTCGAAAGGACAAACACAGGAACGATGTGAATCACACGCCGGCCAGTCTAGGTGTTCCGGAGCTGTAGTGCTAGGCTAGCAGGACTCTGGTGAACCGGGCTGTAGTGGACTACCATGGCTCGATGGAAGCACTAGACTACATTTCCCCATAAGAGAGGCTACCAAGGATAGACAACTAGGTTGTTGGATGCCACACATAGCAATACATGTTACACGTACGCATAACATGCAAGTATGTGCTGTACAACATGGCATCACAACATAACGCAAACTCATATAGATAAAGGCCCAGAAGAGCCACATAGCATTAATACAAACAGAGGTCTCATGACCCATCATTCAGAGCATACAAGCAACGGAAGCATTACATGTCTGAGTACAGACAACTACAAAAGAAAAAGGCCGAGAAGCCTGACTATCTACAAGTCCCTCCCAAGGGTACAAGATCATAGCTGAGGTAACAAGCTACTCGTCGAAGTCCAAGCGGTACTACTAGTGAGACAGATGTCTCACCTGCAAAACATAAATAAAGCAAACATGAGTACAAAGGTACTCAGCAAGACTTACATCAGATCCTATCATACATGCATTTGTATCAAGAAGGTAATGTGGGGTTTAGTTGCAGCAAGCCAGCTTTGACTCAGTGGCTATCCTATTCTACGACTACGAGAAACTTCTTTGAGGTGAGGTAGCGCACATGAGTCCACTAATCACCACATCAATACACTACTATGGATTCATTCCCGTCTCCCTACGAGAAGGCCATCCATAGCACTCACACTTGTCTTGAGCATTTTAGAGTATCCACTTTAAGTTGTCTATGTACCACGTAAGCATCCAAGAAGTCCATAACCGCGGACCCGACTATTCAAATAGATCATGATAACCCTGCAGGGGTGTACTTCTTCACACACGCTCTCACCACTTATCACCATGTACACGTCATGTATCTCGGCAACCTTCAAGCGGAAGCCTGGCGAGGGTGTCGGCCACGACCTGACTAACCACATGATACGTCTCCGTCGTATCTACTTTTCCATCACTTTTGCCCTTGTTTTGGACTCTAACTTGTATGATTTGAATGGAACTAACTCGGACTGACGCTGTTTTCAGCAGAATTGCCATGGTGTTGTTTTATGCGCAGAAAACAAATATTCTCGGAATGACCTGAAACTCCACGGAACATCTTGGAAAAAACAATAAAAAATCCTCGCCAAAGATGAAGACCAGGGGGCCCACATCCTTCTCACGAGGGTGGGGGGCGCCCCCCCCCCCCACTAGGGCGCGCCCCCTACCTCGTGGGCCCCCTAGAAACCCTCCGATGACAACTCCAACTCTATATATTTGCTTTCGGAGAGAAAAAAATAAGAGAGAAGAAATCATCGCGTTTTACGATATGGAGCCGCCGCCAAGCCCTAAAACCTCTCGGGAGGGCTGGTCTGGTGTCCGTTCGGGGCTCCGGAGAGGGGGATTCGTCGTCGTCGTCATCATCAACCATCCTCCATCACCAATTTCATGATGCTCACCGCCGTGCATGAGTAATTCCATCATAGGCTTGCTGGACGGTGATGGGTTGGATGAGATTTATCATGTAATTAAGTTAGTTTTGTTAGGGTTTGATCCCTAGTATCCATTATGTTTTGAGATTGATGTTGCTATGACTTTGCTATGCTTAATGCTTGTCACTAGGGCCCGAGTGCCATGATTTCAGATCTGGACATATTATGTTTTCATGAATATATGTGAGTTCTTGATCCTATCTTGCAAGTCTATAGTCACCTACTATATGTTATGATACGGCAACCCCGAAGTGACAATAATCAGGACCACTCCTGGTGATGACCATAGTTTGAGGAGTTCATGTGTTCACTATGTGCTAATGCTTTGTTCCGGTTCTCTATTAAAAGGAGGCCTTAATATCCCTTAGTTTCCAATAGGACCCCACTACCACAGGAGGGTAGGACAAAAGATGTCATGCAAGTTCTTTTCCATAAGCACGTATGACTATATACGAAATACATGCCTACTTACATTGATGAATTGGAGCTAGTTCTGTGTCACCCTATGTTATGACTGTTACATGATGAACCGCATCCGGCATAATTATCCATCACTAATCCGGTGCCTACGAGTTTTCAATATACTGGTTTACGCTTATTTACTTTCCCGCTGCTACTATTACAATCACTACAAAATACCAAAAACATTACTTTTGCTGTCTTTACTTTTGTTGCTGCTACCACCACTATCATATTACTTTGCTACTAAACACTTTGTTGCAGATACTAAGTTTCCAGGTGTGGTTTAGTTGACAACTCATTTGCTAATACTTGAGAATATTATTTGGCTCCCCTTGTGTCGAATCAATAAATTTGGGTTGAATACTCTACCCTCGAAAGCTATTGCGATCCCCTATACTTGTAGGTTATCAAGACTAATTTCTGGCACCGTTGTCGGGGAGCATAGCTCTATTCTCTGAGTCACTTGGGATTTATATCTGTTGGACACTATGAAGAACTTGAGAGATCCAAAAACCAAGATCTATCCCTCAACTACGAGGGGAGGTAAGGAACTGACATCTAGCTCTGCACTTGATTCACCTTCTGTTATGAGTAAGTTTGCGACACCTACACCTGCTTCTGCTATTCGTTCTGATATGTCGCATGTTATTGATGATGCCACTTCTGCTATGCATGATACTTATGATGAAACTGCTTCTATGCCTGATACTACTGTGCCCCTTAGTGAGTTTCTTGATGAAAAAATTGCTAGGGCTAGAGAAGAAGATATTATTGAATCTGAATATGATGATGATAGTGATGATGAAAATATTCCTGTTATTTCTGAGGGCTATCTTTTTGATATGGAATCTTCTGCCGCTATTTTAGCTTGCAGAGATAGATATGATCTTAAGAGGTTATTAATTAAATGGAACAAAGAATCAATTAGAGATAAAATGAGGCCCGACCCTACTTTTGCTACTTCACCTATATGTGTTCCTGATAAGGACTATGAATTCTCTGTTGATCCTGATATAATTACTTTGGTTGAATCTGATCCGTTTTATGGCTATGAATCTGAAACTGTTGTGGCACATCTTACTAAGTTAAATGATATAGCTGCCATGTTCACTAATGATGAGAGATGCGTTACCTTTATATACTCAAAATATTTCCGTTCTCATTAAAGGGTGATGCTAAGATATGGTTTAATTCTCTTGATCCTGGTTGTGTGCGTAGTCCCCAGGATATGATTTATTACTTCTCTGCTAAATATTTCCCTGCTCATAAGAAACAAGCTGCTTTGAGGGAAATATACAACTTTGTGCAAATTAAAGAAGAGAGTCTCTCACAAGCTTGGGGGAGGCTTCTCAAGTTACTTAATGCTTTGCCTGATCATCCTCTTAAGAAACCTGAAATACTTGATATCTTTTATAATGGACTAACTGATGCTTCCAGAGATTACATGGATAGTTGTGCTGGTTCTCTTTTCAGGGAAAGAACACCGGATGAAGCTGAAATTCTATTGAATAATATGTTGACAAATGAAAATAATTGGGCACCTCCTGAGCCAACTCCTGCTCCAATTACTAAGCCTATTACTAAACCAACTCCGAAGAAGAGAGGTGTTCTATTTCTCAGTCCCGAAGATATGCAAGCACTACTAGGGAAAAGGCTAGCAGCAGCGCGGGTTTTGTGCTCACTAGTAGCGCGGGTAGGCGCGCTACTAATAAGGCGCTACAACTATTGCTTAGCAGTAACGCGTGCCCGCACGCTCTACTGCTAGGGCAAATAGCTGCAGCGTTTGTTCACTCCCGCGCTACTGCTAATGTAACTACTGGCAGCGTGTTTTCTCGCCATCGCTACTAGTATTCTTTTTATTTTTTATTTTTTTTAGTGTATTTATGCGTCATAGGACAAATATTGGTACAATACCAGTTATGAGGTTTACATCATTATGTCCATAACAATGTGTCAAATGAAGGTGGATTAGGTTCAAGTGGAGGCAATATGTGGTGCATGTCAAAAGTATACTACTAATCCAAACTTGATCTAGTTTGGACTAGTAGTACTTTCGATGTGCACCACATGTTGCCTCCACTTGAATCTAATCCGCCAGCATAAGCTATTTAATCATCATCATAGTCATTACCACCAACAGTATTTATTTAATCACCACTAACACTAGCTAATAATAATCATCATAGTCATTACCACCAACACTAGCTATTTTATCATCATAGTAATAGTGTAGCACATCATCATCCTCAAACTCATTTCTAGCTAGCTAATCACTCGTGCTGCTCTCTCTTAGGTAAAATAACATAAAACATGTGTAGCTCTCCTCCTTGATCAAGTTGGAGCATGCAGATGAACCTGTCTCCTAATCATGGGTAGCGCATCTATTTGCTGCCCCCTAGTACTTCTCTGCCCCCATCACATATTTGGTCTAGTCTTGCACTATTAAGCATCCGTCGCTAATCTTTGATGCACTAAAGTAATCTGTAGGATATCTTGGCCGTAAGCTAATAATACTCATGGTACCTTTAGTCTCGATCCCATAAGGCACAACATTCATCGGGAATCCCTCTTGAAGAACATCGTATGGTAACATACTTAGCAATGAAGTTTAGCTTCAAAAATAATGCATGGAAAAGATGCACTGAGGACAAATAGTAAAAATATTACCATCCTTCCTAAATAGATGTGACCGTAGTTCATTACGAACACTATTGGTCGCACATTTTCAGTACTAACATTTCTAAATGCAGGAAGAAATTTTGTCTTGACAGTATCAAGATCCTCAAGCCATGAAACATAATGACTTAGCTCCTCGCAGTTGAGTTTAGCCTCGGGACAGTAGTAGGTCCTGGACATGCTTGCTTGCACCGAAATAAGCTGACAATACAAATTAGTTGTCAACTATTTTTGAATAAACAATATCAAAGACATAAATATGGTTGAGAAACTTACATAATGGTATAACTGGAGGCGTCTGCACATCGACCCAGATGTCAGTATTACCTTCAATATCATCTTCCGGACGAATATCAAAGGTGATAACCATATCAGGCTCAAATGCATCCAAAATAGGTGTAGTCGTCTGAATTGTATAATTTTGCGTGGAAAATATAACCATGCTCGGTCTTCAAGTAAACTTTCTTTACGTCCATAGTATGACTGAAACCTATCTTATCCAATACAAAAACTCTTGCATGGCAGGGGATACGCTAGTACAATAGTAAAAAAATAGGTTGAAGCAAATGAAGCAGATGTCATGCTTAATTACGAACAAAGACTTGTCGTTGTGACTTAATGTGTCCACTTCGAAGTTCTCGTGCAGCTTGATGCTGAAGCGCCTATCATCATCTAGGAAGATTCCGTCACACAGGCTGCGCTCGTCTTCGCAGTATTTGCAAATACCGAAATCCTTTTCGTCATCAGACATTTCCTATGTTAATAGTTAAAACATTAATCGAAAATCGATTGAAGACAACTACCAGGATACTCAACACACAAATCCGGGGCACTCGATATTTCCTACATATTCTGGCACAAGTCATGCCAAAATTGACGGAAAAATCCGGCATGACCTTTGCTAAAATATGACAAATCGAGCGCCTGAAATTTGCCGGAACGGAAATGAATCAACACTTCGGCAAAACATAGGCCACTCGGAGGTGTAACCTGCAAACATGACCGGCCACTTGGATATTGAGAAACACAAGACATTTCAAAATATCTTATAGGACTCAAATTAGCATGCATTCAATAAGCAAAAGTAAATCATCTCATGCGTCCGTACACCGTCGAATATTATCACTAATACATCCCAAATAGTGTCATACATATAACATCACTAATACAACTAAAACCCTAGCACACGATGGGTTTCGGCACGGGCGGTGGACACCCACAGAGAAGGAACCATCACAGGATCATAGCTCCAGTGAGATCCCTGGAGAACCTGCTAGGTATTGGAGAACCTGTGCTCCAACACAAACAAGTAGCGACGGACGTGCGCGTCCTCCTCACTGACACGGTGACGCACCACCTCCGTGGAGTCCTCGAGCCTCTGGACTGTCACTGGCCCACGCGACCGCCACCAAAGAAGGTTCGGGTCAACGATAGGTTGGCTCCTCACCAACCTGCGCCCCCCGGTAGGTAGCGCCTCCCAGTACCACCCCGGCGGAGCCCAGTCCCGGACATGTCCCATCTGGTCAAGCAGGTGTCATCCTCCGCCGACTCGACGACGAGGATGCGGGATAGGCATCGTCCACGTCGATGCGAGAAAAAATGCTTTAACCAAAAGAATAGCAACAAGTTCTTACTAACTAGTTTTATTAATTCAACTAGTTCTTACTAAAAATAAACTTACTATAAATCAAAATAGCAACAAGTTCTTACTAACTAATTAGTACCTAGGAACTACTACCCTAATTACCATCTAATTTGATAAACCTAGGGGTGGAAAGTGGTAGCAGATATTCCTATTATCCAACTATAAAGTGAAATAAGTGGTCAAATTTTACTCGTTTTATTATTCATCTTAGAAATTTGATTCGTTTCCACACCCTTACATGAACCCTAACTCATTTGAGCCGCATTCGCATCCGATTCGTTTCAACCCTGTCCTTCATCGTTGCTAGCCATGTTTCCTATGATTAAATCTAGTTAATTAATTCTAGACCTAATAAAATGAATAATGACATACAAAAGGCCTATGTTTTGTAGGAACATTGACTCCTTCCTGGTGCGGCAAATCCCGGGCACTTGATATGTCCTAGTTTGTAGCACAAGTCATGCCGAAATTCACGGAAAATTTCGGCATGACCTTTGCTAAAAGTGGACAAATCGAGAACTTGAAATTTGCTAGAACGGAAATGAATCAACATTCCGGCAAAACATATATAGGCCACTCAGCTTCATTCAAACAACAAAGCCACTTGGGCACAAACAACATGACCACTTCAATGAAAAGATATAATCAACAATAAAAGTCTAGGAAGGGATCTTCTTTAAAAAAACTTGCCTAAATAACCTAGATAATTAACCTAATTAAACTAGTTAACCTGACTAGTTCTCTGTCAAAGCCGTAACTAAAATTTTGCACTAACCTAGGTAATTAACCTAATTAAACTAGTTAACCAAACTACTTCTCTTTCAAAGCCCTAACTAAATTTTTGCCCTAACCTAGATAATTAACATAATTAAACTAGCTAACCTATGCATGAGAGAGAGAGGAGGGGTGGGGCTTACAAAGGATGGCTCCGGTGGTGGCGAGGGAGGCAGTGGTGGCGAGGGAGGCAGGGGCGTCTCCGGTGACGGCGAGGGAGGATCTGGTGGCGTTGACGGCGGGTCCGGTGGTGTTGATGAGGCCGCGCGGCTCCCAGGCGTTGGGGGCGGCTCCGGTGGCGTGGACGGCGCACGCCTGTGGTGGCTCTGGGGGCGTCGACATCGGTAGGAGACGGCGGCGAAGTAGGGCGATGGCGTATCGGGGAGACGGGGGCGGGGTGGGTCGAGAGATTTGAGGGGCAAGTGGTGGCCTGGGGGGGAACGGTTTTCTGGTTAAGTGAAAACTAGAGGTAGCGCGTTTCGCAGAACGCGCTATAGCTAAGGTAGCTATAGCGCTTTTTCCAAAACGCGCTACTGCTATACATATGTAATTTTCTCTCTTTTTATTTCCTTTTCCGTTTCTATAGCGGGGGTCCTGGAAACGCGCTGCAGCTGCGTTAGCTACAACGCCTCTTACTAACACACGCTACAGCTAAGCCTTTCTCTGTTTTTTCGCTTTACATTTTATTTTTTTCTTTCTCCTTTTTCTGTTTCTTTCATTTCCATTTATTTTTCTATTTTTTTCATTTTATTTTATTTCCATTAGCAGTAGCGCTGTTACAGGGAAATGCGCTGCTACTCATGCCCTAGTGGTAGCGCGCTTCCTGCAAGGCCTCTACTGCTATGCGTAGCCCACCGTTCCAGCAATGGGAATATTAGTAGTAGCGCTTTTATGGGCACACGCGTTACTGCTAGAATCGTATCTGCAGCGCGGTTTATTCTAAACCGCTACTGCTATCTAGCACTAGCGCCCTTTTTTAATCCGCGTTGTTGCTAAATTTCTATGTATAAGGTTTTCCCTAGTAGTGAGGAGGCAAAGAAATCTATGAAAGAAAAATGTATTAAAGCTGAAGACGTTAAGAATTTACCTCCTATTGAAGAAATACATGGTCTTATGTCGGGGAAACTGATCCTCGAACACCTATGGGGCCGGTGGACCGGGCCCCTTTCGGTTCGGCGGGGGCGAAGATCGCACGAAGAGCAGATCGAGGCGAAGCACACGAGCAGTTTACCCAGCTTCGGAGCTCTCCGGAGAGATAACACTCCTACTGCTGCTTGTCTGGTTCTATTATCTTGTGTTCTTGCTCTAAAGAGAGCGTAGTGTCTTTCTGGGTTACGAATGAGTCGAACCCACCGAAAACCCCGTCTATGTTGCGCATGGGCCTCCTTTTATACGCTAAAGGGGTCACCGACAGGTGGCAACGCAGAGAAGGGCACAAATGTAAAAAGTGAGGTGGTTGGTATAGTTACTTGTATAGTGCACCCTACCTAACCCTGACGGCAGGGGACAAGGGCATTAAATGCCCGTCTGAGTCGCCCAAACAGTGCAGAAAAGGACCGTTAGGGGCGCCACCGTTCGCCACGATGGCGATCCTGTCAGCTTCGCATGCCACTACGCACCGCTGGCTGCACAGCCTCCGCCATGCGCGCCTGGAGAGCCCCCCAGGGCGACACGTTGGTGGATGCGCTGGAGCGTGGGCACAGAGTGGCCGCCTGCCGCGGCAAGCGCCTTGCCGCTGCTGTTATCTTGTCGGATCCGGAAGGTTGTCGCTCACTGGGCCTCGAGGTACCTGGGCTGGTCTTCCCGGCAAGCTCCTCTTGCCGGGGCCTTGTTGCCTTGCCGGAGCGCGTGGCGCGTCGCGGCAAGTTCCTTGGCGTGCCTTGGTTGGCCTTCCCGGCAAGCTCCTCTTGCCGGGGCCTTGTCTCTTGAGCTTAAATACTTTGTTCTTGAATGGCTCCAAGGGAACCTTGGAGGATCTTGGCGTTCGCCCGGCAAGCCTTGCCACGGGGTGCTGCAACTGCCCGTGCACAAGTTCGGGGTACTAGGGTACCCCTATTCTAGTACACCGGCAGGAGCCCCCGGGCCTGGGCCAGACACGGTGCCGAGCGCTATTGGGCCAGGCCCAAGACAGGGCACGGGCACACGCGGACTGGGCGACAACGAATCTCGCTCCGTATCCATCGCGCTCTCCCATAACGGCACGCGTTGAATGCGGCATCATGGGAGAGATCGTGGGTGGTTGTTTATTTCGGAAGGGCGAAACGTCCGCCCCGTCCCTCTTTATAAGCAGAGGAAACAGGGGCAGTTCGTTCCCCCTCGCTGATTGCTGCTACTTCATCTTCACGAACCTCCACCGCTCCCCCTTCTTCTCGAAGCCGAGAGAGCAGCGCTCCGCCCCCCATTGCCACCAGCATCACCACGCCGTCGACCTCCCTCACCAACTCTGCCATGGCCCCGAAAGCCGACATGGGAAAGGGCGTGAAGTCGGCCGAGGCGCAGCGGCTCGCGGCGCTGCGGAAGGAGCGGGCAATCTTCTCCCCTCATCTCGGTGTGCAGGAGCTGAGGGAGTACTTCTACCTCTTTTGGGCGACGGAGACGCATGCGCATCCGCGCACGAGGGTACTCCCGGCCGCTGCTTTGGAGCTGGCTCCAAACAGGTACCCATTCTTCACGCTATTCTTCTATTGCGGGCTCTGCCCGCCCTTCTCGGAGTTCTTCTGTGATATCATGAACACATATGGCTTCCGCCTCCTTGACTTCACCCCCAACGCCGTTCTGACCATGGCAGTTTTCGCACATTTATGCGAAAACTTTGTCGGAGTCCACCCCAGTGTTGCCCTTTTCCGCCACTACTTCATACCTCGGGTAGAGAAAGGAGAGCCGCTTGCCGGAGGGATTGCCTGGATCTCGAGAGTCGGCAAGAAGGAGGCGTACTTGGAGGGTGAGCTCTGCAGCAAGTGGGATGAGTGGAGAGCAGAGTGGTGCTGGATTGTCGAGGAGAATCTGCAGCCCTTCACCGCCGTGCGCCAAACTCCAATAGTGCGCAGCAATGACTGGAGCAACGTGGCCCCGGAAGATGAGAGGCTGAAGATCGCCATCACTAGGATTCTTCGCATGAGGCTTGCCGGGCTCACTGTAGGTGCTGTCGAGGCAGATTTCCTCCGCCGCCGTATTGCCCCCCTGCAGGAGAGGGGGAGGCCCGCCTAGGAATTCAAGAATTCGGCGGACATCATGTGGCTGCGGCCGGGCCTCAACTACAACTTCACCGTCTTGGAGCTGGACACAATGCTCTTGGAGTTATTTAAACGCGACCCCCAGCATCCATTCATGCTGCCGAGGGGCGTAGTTCCACTGTGCAACAATTCTTCGCTTGACCGGATCCGCGCCATGATGCCGTTGTGTGATTCACACGGAATCGTTCCAACTTGGCAAGAGCCTGCGGATGACGCCGTGCAAGCATTCTTTGACAACTTGGAAGAGGTGTCGGTCCACGCTGACGAGCAGAAGAGCCTCACCCGTGACACCACCGACGAGGAGCTGCAGTGCATTGCCACTAGGGCGGAAGAGGTTGTGGCCGCAGCTGCCGCGGGCGTGTTTGGGTTCACTGTGGAGGAGGTGGAGGCTGCAGAGGCGGCAAACCTTGCCGAGCGCGCGGAGTTCATTGGCGAGGAAGAGCTTGCCGGTTCTGAAGCCGAGCCGAGCGAGGCCGGCGAGGTAGAGCCCGATCCCTCAGAAGGCTTTCCGCAGGCGGAGCCCCCGGCCCCGCCAAGAAGGCGTCTTCGCAGGGCCGCGGACGTAGCGGGGCAGCAGCCGGGTCAACAGCCGCCGAGCCGTGCGACGCGCTCTACCGTGGCAAGCAATGTTGGCGCGGGAGCGCCTTACGCAGCAGCGGCAACTGGAGCGGGATCTTCCCGTGCCACCGCCACCGCCCCCGCCAAGCGGGCAAGGGATCCTACTCCTCCGCCTCGCCGCACCAGAGGGGAGCCAGACTTCGATCTTTCCGCGCTCAGCTCCGACGAGGAGGAAGGAGAGTAAGCTTCTTTGGTGCTCTTATAGTTCTTCAATCTTGCTGTTTTTATCTTGTATCTGACTTGCTCCAATCTGGACTCCTTTCTTTTCAGGACGCTGGCCTAGAGAGCGGCGAAGAGGGCTAAGGCCGCGGTGATTGTCATCGAGGATGACCCCACCGTGTCAGCAGGAGGTGGGTCCGAGACCACCTTGACGGACCCGGCAATCACTCTTCAAAGCAGCCCCCAGCGTAGCCCCCAGCGTAAGTTCATAGTTTAGCCTTCTGCTGCCGGGCGCGCTTGAGTGCTTTTTCCTTTGTTGATATCTTGCTTGTTGATTTGTGTAGGAGCAGAGCAGCCACATCAGGAGCGCCCGAAAGCTGGTCCCGAAGTGTCATCTGCTTCAACTACGCCGCCAAGGGAGGAGTCCTCAGCAAGGGAGCGCTCTCCGGCAAGGGGGAACTCTCCGGCAAGGGACGGCACCATTGATCATGCGGCGACCGAGGCTGCAACTGCAGATCTTGGCACAGGTAATCCACTTGCCCAGAAACTTTCCCTTTTGTTCTTCTTCTTCTGATTTTCTTCCCTTGGATTTTGGATTGATTTTTCTCCCTTCTTCGTTCTTCAGACCCATCTGCAGTTGAGCCAATGGAGACAGAGGGCGCTGGTGAGGAAGGGGCCGGTGCTGACGAGGCCGCCGGCGAGGAGGCCGCCAAGGCTGCCGCCGCAGAAACCGGCGAGGGGTCGGGCGATCGCACTGACGACCCTGAGGCCGCAGGAGCGCCAGGCGCTGCACCGACCGCCGATCCCTCTGCTCCTTCTGCGGAGCCGGGCTCCGAGGAGCCCCAGCCCGGCGCCTACTTGAAGGCCGGCGACGGTATCTTCATCAAGCTACCCTGGGCGTCGAGCTCCAGGGCGCCGGTCAAGGGGGAGACTTTTGATGAGGAGGTGCTCGCCTCCGCCGGACTGTCGTTCGTTGACGCGCCCGGCAGCAGCAGTGGCGAGCCTGAGGAGGAGCAGCTGCTGCGGAAGCTGCTGTCACTCTACCGTGCCCGGCAAGCCAAGCTGGCTTCCCGGGAAGCGCTTGTCGCGAAGGCGGGAGTTGACATGGAGAAGCGCGCGGAGGAGCTCCGGGGCCACAATCAAGAAGCTCTCCGGTCCCTGGCACAGGAGCGGGAGCGACTCGACGAGGAGCGCACGGCCTTCCTTCTCGAGAAGGCCGAAGCTGAGGAGGAGCAAAGGCTGGCCGCCGAGAAGCAGTCCGCGCGGGAAGGTGAACTAGTGCAGCGGAAGGCCAACCTCGACAGCTACGAGGAAGAGCTCGCCGAGCGCGAGCAAGCACTTGGCGGGGCGCTCAGGGAGGCAAAGGACGCTGCGGCAATTGCAGAGGCCGCCAAGAAAGAGCTGGAGGAGAAGGTGGCGCAGCTGGAGGCCAACATTGGGAAGAGCGGCGAGGAGCTTGCCGTGCTCAAGCGTGAGCGCGAGAAGGATGCTGCCGCCCATGGTGAGCTGCAAGGTCTTCTCACTGAGAGGGGCAAGGAGCTCAGTGCCGCCAAGGATTCCAAAGCAGACCTGGAGCTGAAGCTGGCCACGCTGACGCAGACGCTGGAGGCCGCCAAGGAGCGGGAGAAGGTCAAGGCTGACGCGGCGCTGCTGGAGAGCATTGCAGTTACCCAGAACTTGTTCAGAGACACTGTGGAGCACTGGACCGAGGGTCTGGTGAAAATTGCCACAGTCATCAACGAGGAGCTGGCGCAGCTGGGGATGGAGGACTTTGGGTATCCTTCCGACGAGAGTCTCCAACCCAGCGCCAAGCTCAGCCTGTTCTTCAAGGGCGTGGCGACGACACTCCAGCGGCTCCGGGAGAGGATCCCGAAGCAGCTGGCCGACGAGTCGCGCAAAATCTGCGCCGGGGTTCTCCAGAAGGTGCTGATGAAGGTGGCCTTCCGCAATCCAGGCCTCAGCTTCACCAACGTCCTCAGGTCCTTGCCGCCTGACGCCGATCTGGATGCACTCAAGGCCCTTGTCGCACCCATTGTGGACAAGGTGAGCGAGATCAAGAGGGTCGAGGGCGGACGCGTAGACTAGGCCGTCCATTTCTTCTTTTCCCTTGCCGCTGCTAATCATGTTATGAAAACATTCTGTTAGAGCTGCGACAAGTTATCTTGTAATATAACTTTATTTCTGTTATCAATTGCTATGTTATTTCCTCTACTAGATTCCTTCCTTTGTATGTTTTTACCCTACGCTTCTAGGGAACTTGTCGGCGCAGGCACCCGAGCCGCGAGCGCTGAGTGCGGAACTTCAGCAGCCTGCTGGCGGCGCCGCTTCCGACAAGAAATCTTGTCGCGACTAGATGCAACACACTTAAGTAAAGAAACTAGCCACGAGTTGGTTCCTCCGCGCACAGGTTTTCCATACAAAGCAGGGTCGTTCGAGGAAGATAACTCAAAAATTTAAAAAGTGATTGCTCAAACTTTGGCAACTTAGCTTTTCTGTCGTTTGCTTCCCGGCAAGGCAAGACTTTGCTTGAACGACGCCTGGTCCATACCACAATCTTCTCCTCCCCCCCCGGAAAACTTGTGTGCGAGGGAACCTTCTTTTCCTTTGTTGAAAAAGAAGAAAGAAGAGAAAATAATAATATGGAGCTCTTCGGCTCGTTACTGCTTACCGGATGTAGGTGCTGCACAAAGTGTCAGATAATCGCATGCAAGAAAGAAACTAATGCATGAAATGGACAAGTTGTGCGGAGCACATGGGGTTCTTTTTATGCACGGGATCTGCGCCCGGCTTTGTACAAAGGATTACATGCAACAGCGGCAAGACTTGTACAAAAGGTGGTTGCCGAAACGGGGTTCCGGCAACCGCGCCCTACGGGAAAAACTTACGAAGATGTTCTATGTTCTAGGAGTTGCTCACCGGAATGCCATCTTCGGTCTCAAGGCGGACAGCGCCGGGCCTTGTGACTCGTCTCACCCGATAAGGGCCTTCCCACTTCGGCGTCAACATGTTGGAATTCTTGGCGGACTGAACGCGCCGAAGAACAAGGTCGCCTTCCTCGAAGCTTCTGGCCTTAACTTTGCGGCTATGGTAGCGGCGCAAAGCTTGCTGGTATCGAGCAGCTCGTACAGCAGCCTGAAGACGATCTTCCTCAAGGAGCAGCGCGTCATCTTGTCGCAGCTGTTCTTGCTCAAACTCATCATAAGCGAGCACTCGAGGCGATCCGTATACGATTTCCGTGGGGAGAACTGCCTCTGCTCCATAGACTAGAGCAAAAGGTGTCTGGCCAGTGGCTCAATTTGGCGTCGTTCTAATCGACCAAAGAACCACCAGCAGCTCCTCGATCCAGTTTCTTCCGCACTTGCGCAGCCTGTCGAAAGTTCTGGTCTTGAGCCCGCGTAGCACTTCAGCATTTGCTCTCTCTGCTTGACCGTTGCTTCTCGGATGAGCAACAGAAGCGAAGCAGACCTTGGCACCAAGGTCTTGGACGTACTGCATGAAGGTGCGGCTCGTGAATTGCATGCCGTTGTCGGTGATGATCCTGTTAGGGATCCCGAAACGGCAAACAATTGACCTGAAGAACTTGACTGCTGACTGTGCTGTCACCTTCCTCACTGGCTGCACATCCGGCCACTTTGTGAACTTGTCGATTGCGATGTACAAGTACTCAAAGCCCCCGACTACTCGGGGGAAAGGGCCGAGGATATCGAGCCCCCAGACCGAAAATGGCCAGGATAAAGGGATCGTCTGGAGAGTTTGAGCTGGCTAGTGTATCTGTTTGGAGTGGAACTGACACGCTTCACACTTGGTTACTTGTGCAGTTGCATCCTGGAGGGCTGTCGGCCAAAAGAAGCCTTGCCGGAAAGCTTTGCCGGCAAGTGCCCTTGCGCCTATGTGGTGACCACATATGCCTCCAGGTATCTCTGCCAACAGCTTTTGTCCATCTTCCCGACAAATACACTTCAATTTCACACCATTGAGTCTTCTTCTGTACAGTATGCTATCGACAAACTGGTACATACTTGACTGCCGGGCTACTCTTTCCGCTTCTTCTTGCTCTTCGGAAGTTCTCCTGTCTGAAGGAAATGGACAATCTGTTGTGCCCATGCTGGAGCTTGTGGCTTGACAACAAGGACTAAAGGAACATCTGCTGCTGCGGGAACATCCGCTTCTACGGCAAGGACTTGCGGCCCTGCCGGAGCTTGATGTTCCCCGGCAAGCTTGCCGGAGCAAAACTTGTCGGGAGCGTCTGCTTCAACGGAACAAACCATAAGGTTTGCCGGAGCAGACTGCCCCTCAGCATTCTTGGTGTTGATCTTGGGGACTTTCTTGGCGGCGGCTTCGGGGAGCTCTGCCGGAAAGTAGTCGCCAGAAACCAACTTCCTCTTCTTGCTTTGTCCAGTTGAGGGTGTTACGGATGGTTGAGTCAACTTGAGCACAAAGATCCCTGGTTCCACAGGTAACTTTAGTGCGGCGCACTTTCACAGGCCATCAGCAATGTCATTCTGAGCTCTCGGGATATGTTCCATCTGTAGGCCGTCAAAGTGCTCTTCTAGCTTCCTCACTTCATCAACATATGCTTCCATCAATGGACTCTGGTAGTTCTTGTTCACTTGGCGGACGACAAGCTGTGAGTCACCCCTGACAATGAGCTTCTTGATCCCAAGGTCTGCTGCGATTCTGAGACCGGCAAGCAATCCTTCATACTCTGCAGTATTGTTGGTTGCTTGCTCCTTGGGAAAGTGCATCTGGACTACGTACTTGAGGTGCTCTCCGGTGGGTGCGACAAGCAGCACGCCCGCACCAGCGCCTTGCAGTGAGAAGGCACCATCAAAGTACATCAACCACTCTCTGCTTGCCTCTTTGACGGGGATGCTCGTCTCTAGATTTTCTTCATCTGGGGTTGGCGTCCACTCTGCTATGAACTATGCCAATGCTCTGCTTTGGATAGTTGAAGTGCTCTCAAACTTGAGGCCAAAGCTTGACAGTTCCAGCGCTCACTCGACAATCCTGCCTGTTGCTTTTGGATTTTGCAGTATCCTCTTCAGCGGAAAGCGAGTGACGACTGTGATTTCATGTGCTTGGAAGTAATGGCGCAGCTTTCTCGAGGCCATGAGGAGGCCGAAAAGCAACTTCTGCACACCAGAGTACCTTGATCTAGCCCCCTGCAGAAGGGAACTGACAAAGTAAACTGGACGCTGCACCATTCTTTTCTGCATCTTATCATGCTCCTGCGCAGATCCATCTTTGTCGGGACCAGAGCTTGTCGGCGAAGCCCCCTGCTTGTCGCTGGATGCATCTGCCGTGGTTGCTGGCTCTTCATCTGCCTCTCTCTCTGCCACTAATGCAGCACTAACCACTTGATTGGTTGCCGCTATATACAGCAGCAACTTCTCTTGCGGCTTAGGTGCGACAAGTGTTGGAGTGGAGGACAGGTATCTCTTCAAGTCTTGCAGCGCAGCCTCCGCCTCTGGAGTCCATTTCATTGGACCTGCCTTTTTCAAAATTTTGAAAAATGGCAGGGCGCGCTCAGCAGATCTAGAGATAAACCTGCTGAGAGCAGCCATGCAACCGGCAAGCCTTCGTACATGCTTGACGCGCTTTGGTGCTTCGATCTGCTCAATGGCCTTGATCTTGTCGGGATTGGCTTCAATTCCCCGCTGAGACACGAAGAACCCGAGAAGCTTGCCGGAAGGGACTCCAAACACGCACTTCTCGGGGTTAAGCTTGAGGTTGATCTTGCGCAGATTTGCGAATGTCTCGTCTAAATCTTGAATCAGGGTCGCCCTGTTCTTGCTCTTGACCACTATGTCATCCATGTAAGCTTCCACATTTCTGTGCATTTGCGGCTCAAAAGCGTGGTGGACTACCCTTGCGAATGTTGAACCAGCATTCTTCAAACCGAAAGGCATCCGTACGAAGCAGTACGTGCCACACAGGGTGATAAATGCGGTTTTCTCTTCATCCTCTTCTCCTGAGTATGCATCAAGAAATGAAAGCAAATCACATCCGGCTGTGGAGTCAACAATCTGTTCAATGCGCGGCAAGGGAAATGGGTCTTTGGGACAAGCTTTATTAACATCAGTGAAGTCAATACAAAGTCTCCATTTCCCGTTAGCCTTGCGCACAATAACAGGATTGGCCAACCACGTGGGATGGAGCACTCCTCTGACAAGGCCTGCTGCTTCCAACTTCTTGATTTCTTCTGCGATGAATTCTTGGCGCTCCACTGCCTGCTTCCTGACTCTCTGCTTGACGGGCCGCGCATGAGGACAGACGGCAAGGTGGTGCTCAATTACTTTCCTGGGAACACCGAGGATATCAGACGGTTGCCATGCAAACACGTCGACATTCGCCCGCAGGAAAGCAACAAGCGCGCTTTCCTATTTGGGGTCAAGAGTGGGGCTGATGGTGAAGGTACCACCAGCGCCATCCTCCTTGGCGGACACCTTCTTGGTCTCAGGTGGAGCTGCCATTGCCTTCTTAAACTTGCTGGTGGAGCTCGATGGTGCGTCCTCGACGGTAGCGCAGCACTCCGAAGAGGTGCGCTTGCCGGAGTGGGCATCAGAGCTCTTGCCGGACTTGGTCTTCTTCTTCCCCCCGGGAGCTTCAGCGGCAAGTGTCTTGCGTTCTGCTGCGGCTGCTGCTTCCCGGTAGATCTTGTTGGCACAGATAAGAGCATGCTTCTTGTCGCCAGGGACAGAGATGACACTTATCGGGCCTGGCATTTTCAGTATGTTGTACGCATAGTGAGAGGCTGCCATGAGCTTGGCGAGTGCCGGACGGCCAAGGATTCCATTGTAAGGTAATGGAAAGTCAGCAACATCAAATGTGAGCCTCTCAGTCCTGAAGTTCAGTTCACTGCCAAATGTTACCGGCAACGTGATCTTTCCCTTCGGCTTGCTCCTTCCCGGGTTGATTACTTGAAATGTACCGGTCTCTTCGAGCTCGCTGTCGGGGATCTGGAGTTTCTGGAGCACCGCAGAGGAGATCAGGTTCAAGCCGGCCTCGCCGTCAACTAGCATCTTTGTCACCTTGAGGTTGCGGATTGTTGGTGAAACCAACATCGGCAAGCACCCGACCGCAGTTATGCGATCCGGGTGGTCCTCAATATCAAAGATGATAGGCGTGCCGGACCATTTCAGAGGCTTGCGTGACTCGACGGGTGGTTCTCCTGCATTAACTTCCCGCACCCACTGCTTGAGCTGACGGTGCGAGGTATGCAGAGAAGCACCACCGTCAACGCACAGGACCTCTGTGGCTTTCTGGAACTCCTTCTCATCAGTCTCCTCGTCATCCATGTCTTCATCGTCGTTGTCATCTTCATCCTTGTCGCGGCCGCGGGGAGGTCTGTCTCCTTACCGCTGCTTGGCCTTGCCGCGGCGTCCTCCTCGGCCGGGACGTTTCTTGCCGGATCCCCTAGCACCTTCCTGGGCCTTCTCCTTGTCGCGCCGCTCGTATTCAGCTTTCTGTTGCTCAACAAGCTGCTCGACTTTCTTACAGTTCTGGAGATCATGGCCCTTGGTGCGGTGGATCTTGCAATACTGCTTGTTGGTGCCGTCCTGCTTGTCGGCGACCGCCACCTCCGCGGCAACCTCCTTGCCGGAGTCACCAGCTTTGGCTTCCTTGGCGCCACCACCGTTGCCGGACTGCTCAACAACTAGCACTTCTTTGCCTTTCCTCCTTCTGTTGTTCCGCCGTCGGTTTTTCCTTGACGGGGCAGCATCTTCACTGTCAGATCCTCCCGCTCCTACATTCTCTCCGGGGAGTTTCCTTCCTTCCTCAGCACGTGCACACTTGTCGACCAGTGCATATAACTCACTGACGTCCCTGATCTTGCACATCGCCATTTCCTCCCGCATACTGCGGTTCCGCACGTTCTGATGGAACACGCTGATCACCGCGGCAGGGTGGACGTCTGGGATGTTGTGCTGCACACTGCTGAATCTCTGAATGTACTTGCACAGGGGCTCTCCTTCCTTCTAGGCGAGCAGATGAAGATCACTCTCCTGGCCATGAGGCTTGTGTCCGCCTGTGAAGGCGCCGACGAATTGATGGCACAGATCAGCCCAAGAGGATATTGAGTTGTCCGGCAAGTGCATGAGCCAAGATCTGACGTTGGGCTTGAGCACCAGCGGGAAGTAGTCGGCAAGGATCTTGTCATCCCATCCCCCGGCAGCCTGCACCGCGATGGTGTAGATGCTGAGGAACTCTGACGGATGCGTCTTGCCGTCGTACTTCTCCGGTACGTCTGGCTTGAAGTTTTTCGTGCTGGGCCACTGGACTTGCGCAGCTCATGAGTGAACGTAGGGCAACCTATTGCGTACGGCAGATCGCCTGGTTCCCCTGGCGCATGCATGTCATCAGAGGGCCCAGCGCGCTTGTCCGATTGACGTCGCGCTTCTCTTTGGCGCTCGATGCGAGTTCGAGCGTCTTCTTGTTGCCGATCATGAAGGACTTGGCACTGATCGCGACGAGCTCGTGGATTCGACGATGCAGTGGAGTCGCTGTCGAGGTGGATCCGGCGAGTCGGCGATCTTGGCCTTCGGGGTGGTGATTGCATGGTAGTTGCACCTCCACCCGTTTCGTCGCCACCGGCTCGCGCCCGGCAACCCTGCCGCGGCGGCGACGCGCTCGGCTGTCGTGGAGTGTCGCCGTTGGCGTAGCCGATGAGACTCTGAATGGTGGCCCTCCATTCGTCGATCTTGTCCAACGTCGGAGGGTAATCTAGGAGAAGTTGAGCTCGCGCCAAGGCTTCTGCTGGAGTGGTGGGTGGCAGGGGCGGACGGCCCGAGGAGCGGGACGTGCTCGAACTTCTAACTATGTTAGAAGGAGCAGTATCCCGTCCAGGCGACCGTGCCCCGCTCGTGCTAGCACGCTGGCATGCATGCTGGTCTTGAGCGCCCCGAGATCCACCAGCTTGGTCTTGGCCTATCATGCGTATGGCATTGCTAGTGCCATGACGCTGTTGGTCTTGCGCCTCCTGAGAGTGGCGCGGAACATGTACAGTCGCCGAGGTTTGTGCAGCCTTGTTCTTGGACCTGGCGGCATCATGAGCTTCCTCGTCGATGTCCATTCTTCCGCCGGCGTCCATTCCACCACCCGTTTGACGTGGACGGAGCGGCTGACGCCGAAGTCTTCTTCTTCGGTCGCATGTTGATGAAGGGAATGAAGATCTAGCTCGTGTGAATGCCGGATCAGGTTCACACAATCCCGATGCCCCCTACCTGGCGCGCCAAAGATGTTGGGGAAACTGATCCTCGAACACCTATGGGGCCGGCGGACCGGGCCCCTTTCGGTTCGGCGGGGGCGGAGATCGCACGAAGAGCAGATCGAGGCGAAGCACACGAGCAGTTTACCCAGCTTCGGAGCTCTCCGGAGAGATAACACTCCTACTGCTGCTTGTCTGGTTCTATTATCTTGTGTTCTTGCTCTAGAGAGAGCGTAGTGTCTTTCTGGGTTACGAATGAGTCGAACCCACCGAAAACCCCGTCTACGTTGCGCATGGGCCTCCTTTTATACGCTAAAGGGGTCACCGACAGGTGGCAATGCAGAGAAGGGCACAAATGTAAAAAGTGACGTGGTTGGTACAGTTACTTGTATAGTGCACCCTACCTAACCCTGACGGCAGGGGACAAGGGCATTAAATGCCCGTCTGAGTCACCCAAACAGTGCAGAAAAGGACCGTTAGGGGCGCCACCGTTCGCCACGATGGCGATCCTGTCAGCTTCGCATGCCACTGCGCACCGCTGGCTGCACAGCCTCCCGCCACGCGCGCCTGGAGAGGCCCCCAGGGCGACACGTTGGTGGATGCGCTGGAGCGTGGGCATAGAGTGGCCGCCTGCCGCGGCAAGCGCCTTGCCGCTGCTGTTATCTTGTCGGGTCCGGAAGGTTGTCGCTCACCGGGCCTCGAGGTACCTGGGCTGGTCTTCCCGGCAAGCTCCTCTTGCCGGGGCCTTGTTGCCTTGCCGGAGCGCGTGACGCGTCGCGGCAAGTTCCTTGGCGTGCCTTGGTTGGCCTTCCCGGCAAGCTCCTCTTGCCGGGGCCTTGTCTCCTGAGCTTAAATACTTTGTTCTTGAATGGCTCCAAGGGAACCTTGGAGAATCTTGGCGTTCGCCCGGCAAGCCTTGCCGCGGGGTGCTGCAACTGCCCGTGCACAAGTTCGGGGTACTAGGGTACCCCTATTCTAGTACACCGACATCTTAATTCGCCGCCTGTTGAAGAAACATATGATCTTAATTATTTATTTACTGAAGAACCTCCTAATCCTGATATCCCGACACAGGTAGTAAAGGTAAATTCTCTCTGTAGATATGATAAAGCTGAAGTCGCTCCTACTAAAATTGCTAGTCAGTGCTTGGATGAGTTTGATAACTTTATGTTTAAGCAAGATGACTTCAATGCTTATTTTGGTAGACAATTAAAAGAAAATGCTTATATGATTAGACGCTTGGGTGATTATATGGTTGATATTAAATGTGAACTTAAACTTGATAGCAAGCATGCTTCTATGGTTACCACTCAAGTAGAACAAGTACTTAAAGCTCAAAAAGAAGTGCTTGATGAAATGAATAGTAAGAAAAATGATTATGCTATTAGAGTGGCTACTAGAACTGGTAGAATGACTCGGGAACCTTTGTATCCTGAAGGCCACCCTAAGAGAATCGAGCAAGATTCTCAAAGAAATAATATTGATGTTCCTAGTTCTTCTAAAAAGAAGAAGATGAAAAATGATGGAACTGTGCAAAGTTCTAGTGAACCTATTGCTGAACCACCTGATAATCCCAATGATATTTCTATGTCTGATGCTGAAACACAATCTGGTGATGAACATGAACCTAGTAAAAATATTAATGATGATGTTCATGATGATGCTCAACCTAGTAATGATAATGATGTAGAAATTGAACCTGCTATTGATCTTGATAACCCACAATCAAAGAATCAACGTTATGATAAAAGAGACTTTGTTGCTAAAACATGGTAAAGAAAGGGAACCTTTGGTTCAGAAACCCATGCCTTTTCCTCCGAAACCATCCAAGAAAAAGGATGATGAGGATTTTGAGCGCTTTGCTGAAATGATTAGGCCTATCTTTTTGCGTATGAGATTAACGGATGTGCTCAAAACAAATCCTTATGCTAAATATATGAAGGATATCATTACTAATAAAAGAAAGATACCGGAAGCTGAGATTTCCACCATGCTTGCTAATTATACTTTTAAGGGTGGAATACCAAAGAAACTTGGAGACCCCGGAGTACCTACTATACCTTGCTCCATTAAAAGAAATTATATTAAAACTGCTTTATGTGATCTTGGAGCCGGTGTTAGTGTTATGCCTCTCTCTTTATACCGTAGACTTGACTTGAATAAGCTGACACCTATTGAAATATCTTTGCAAATGGCTGATAAATCAACCGCTATACCTGTCGGTATTTGTGAGGATGTGCCTGTTGTAGTTGCAAACATTACTATTCTAACGGACTTTGTTATTCTCGACATTCCCGAGGATGATAGTATGTCTATTATTCTTGGAAGACCTTTTCTTAATACTGTAGGGGCTGTTACTGATTGCAACAAAGGTAATGTCACTTTTCATGTTAATGTTAATGAGCATACGGTACACTTTCCGAGGAAACAACCTCAAGTTCATAGTATCAACTCTATTGGAAAAATTCCATCGATTATATTTGGAGGTTTTGAATTTCCTCTTCCTACTGTTAAGAAGAAATATGATATTCTTATTATTGGGGATGTGCATATCCCCGTTGAGGTAACTTAGTGTTATTCAAAATATCTTTGGTTTCATGATTAACGGAATGAGTTTGTTAACGAGACTTGATCAACCTTGTTAGTGGATTCTTTTTGATGAGCATGAGATGGATGAAACTAGAAGCACAACCCTCTGTACCCTCTCTATACTTTCCGTTATTTATATTAAATAAAGTAAAAATAGTATTTTCTTGTCTGTTTCCTGACTTATCTGTGCAATATAAAAATATCCCGAAAATAAAAGTCCTTAGAATGACATGCCAATTTAATATGATTTTTCAGGAATATTTGAGGATTTACTGTGCAAAAATTACCGCGGGAGGAGCTACCACCTGGCCACGAGGGTGGTGGGCGCGCCCCCTGCCTCGTGGGCCCACGGTGGACCTCCTCCACTTATCCCAGCACCCATCTTCTTCCTCTATCTCTCACAAACCCGAAAAACCAACTCAAGCACGAGTTCCAGCCACTTTTGCTGTGATTTTCGATCTCCTTGCTCAAAGCACCTCTCGCAAAACTGCTTGGAGAGATTGTTCCTTGGTATGTGACTCCTCCATTGGTCCAATTAGTTTTTGTTCTAGTGCTTTATTCTTTGCAAATTTGTGTTGCATAGGTGACCATGTTCTTGAGCTTGCATGTCAAATTTATATGGTTCCAAGTAGTTCTAATGCTTGATATAGGCTCTAGGCACTTGTAGGAGTAGTTGCTATCAATATTATTGAAGTTGGTTCATTTTTGTTTGAAGTTACTAAAAATTTCAGATTATTTCGGAAAAATAATGAGATTTTTGAGGGGCTCATCGAGCCAAAGCTCGAAGGAAAAGGCACCAAAGCCTAAGTATAATTTGCCACACACCACGGAGATTCGGGCGTGTGAATGGCCTTCTGAAGATTTCTTGAGAGCAGCCGGTATCTATGAAGATTTTCATGAATTGGCTCACAATGCAGGCCTCACCGCTTTCCTCCACGACCAATGCGATCAGTATCTCTTACTTACAAATACTTTTGTGCAAAACTTTCATTTTCATTCTAGGAACTCACCACCTACAGTGGAGTTTCATTTATATGATGAGCATAAGGAGATGTCACTTTATGATTTCTGTCGGATTTGTTTAATCCCTTTTGAGGGCAAGACAGAAGAACCACATCATGATGATGTGGCTGGGTTTATTGATACTATCACTGTAGGAGAAACTAGAAAGGTTTCTGATGCACGAATCACTAGCATACATTTTCCTATTTTACGCTACTTTGCATTATTTGCTAGTCGTTGTTTAATTGGACACGGAAACAGTGGAAACCTTAGTATCCCTAATATAATTATTCTACACCACGGTTTATACAGTGATAACACTTTTAGTACGGGCGGTATTATTGCTAGACGATTAAGTATGAACCTTACTAAGGGTCCCATCTTTGGAGGCGTCTATGCCACACGCCTAGCTACACATTTTAACATACCTATTAGGCATGCTTAGAAAGAAGAAAAGGTGCTGCCCCGTGTTTATTTAGATCATAAAAGTATGGTGGCACATGATTTTATTGTTAAGAAGAGGGCAGGAGAGCTTAAGTATCAATTGTTCTTTAACAAACATCATCCTGAAACTATTATGTTGCCTGCTCCTTCTTTGTTTAATTTTGTAGGACCCTACCTTGTTACATGGGCTGCCGTCGAAGCTTACAAGAATCGTGCACCAGCCCCGGAACAGGAACCACAAGATGAACCTCCACGACAATCTATCTATTCTTGGGATCCAGAGATGACTGTCAGCTAGTGGCAGTCAGAGTCTTCTTCTTGATCACAGTATGATCCCAACTATTCTTCCTCATCACAGTACGACCCCAACAACTATTATTATGGATATCCGCGAGGACAGCCGTGCTGATAGACCAACTTAGGCCAAAAGCCTAAGCTTGGGGGAGTACGTATTTCTCACTGACATTACATTTATGTTCACACACACTCATTGCTAGATGTCGGTGCTCATACTTTTTCACTGTAATATCCATGCTAGTTTATTTTCTTTTTCCTGCTTTCTTCTTGTGTGTTTGTTAAACCTTAAGAAAAAAAATAGTAGTAGTTTATTTTTCTGCTGTAGTAGTAAAATTAAAAAGAAAACCCAAAAATATTTCCCGTTCTTCTTTTGCTTGTTGGGAGCTTTCCCGTGTAAATAGTTTTATTTCTTTTCTTTTCTTTGAGGGTTGGTAGGAGAAGACCATAATTAAATTGTTGAAGTGGCTCTTATATGCATTATTGTTGATTTAACCAAGAGCCCATATTGCCTTGTCTTCTCCTGTTTATTGAATGCTCGCAGATTCCAGCTTAGTCCAATGCGCGTGCAATCTTATTATTATTCACACCGTTCGGTCGTGCAAGTGAAAGGCAATTATGATGATATATGATGGACTGACTGAGATGAGAAAAGCTGGTATGAACTCGACCTCTTTTGTTTTTGTAAATATGATGAGTCCCTCGTTCTTGACTCAGCTTATTATGAATAAACAAGTTTGCAATGACAATTAGAGATCATAGTTGCTTGTGCCATGCTTGATTAGCTATGAGTTATAATGGTTTACCTTGTGTGCCAACATGCTATTGAGATGATTATGATGTGGTATGATGGGGTGGTATCCTCCTTTGAATGATTTAAGTGACTTGACTTGGCACATGTTCACGCATGTAGTTGAAACAAATCAACATAGCCTTCACGATATTTATGTTCATGGTGGATTATATCCTACTCATGCTTGCATCCAATGTTTATTAATTTTAATTCATGTACATGGCTGTTGTCGCTCTCTAGTTGGTCGCTTCCCAGTCTTTTGCTAGCCTTCACTTGTACTAAGTGGGGACACTGCCTGTGCATCCAATCCCTTAAACCCCAAAGTTATTCCAGATGAGTCCACCATACCTTCCTATATGCGGTATCTACCTGCCGTTCCAAGTAAATTTGTATGTTCCAAACGCTAAACCTTCAAATAAACATTCTGTTTTGTATGCTCGAATAGCTATGTATCAACAAAGGCTGTCCTTATCTTCCATGTTAGGCGGGTTATTCTCAAGAGGAGTGGACTCCGCTCCTTACTCACGAGAAAATGGCTGGTCACCGGGATGCCCAGTCCCATGCTTTATGCAAACTAAATCAAAATTAATTGCAAGCAAAACTCCCCCTGGGACCTGATGTATGTTGGAGGCACTCGTTGTTTCGAGCAAGGCATGGATTGATGTTCGTTGGTGGAGGGGGAGTATAAACTTTACCATTCTGTTTGGGAACCGCCTATAATGTGTTTAGCATGGAAGATATCGTCATCTCTGAGTTGTTATGTTGACAACGAAAGTATACCGCTCAAAATACAATTTATCTCTATTTCAAAACCGAGCTCTGGCATCTCTACAAATCCCTGCTTCCCTCTGCAAAGGGCCTATCCATTTACTTTTATGTTGAGTCATCACCCTCTTATTAAAAAGCACTAGCTGGAGAGCACAACCGTCATTTGCATTCATCACAGTTAATTTATATTGGGTATGACTATGATTGCATCTCTTTTACCATGAATTACAATGTCTAGCCAATCCTTGATCTTTAAAGGTGCTCTGCATTTATGTTTTGCGGTCTCAGAAAGGGCTAGCGAGATACCATCTTGATATATCATATTATGATTGTTTCGAGAAAGTGTTGTCATCTGAGATCTATTATTATGACTTGCTAGTTGATTATGCTATTGATATGAGTAATTGTGAGACCTGAGAATTATTGCAAATGTGGTTAGTTATGATCTATGCTGAAAACTTGAATGCTGGCTTGACATAGTTACAACAACAAGAGCAAACAGAGTTTGTAAAAGTTTTTCTTTCTTTCAGTTTTCAACTGAATTGCTTGAGGACAAGCAAGTGTTTAAGCTTGGGGGAGTTGATACGTCTCCTTCGTATCTACTTTTCCAAACACTTTTGCCCTTGTTTTGGACTCTAACTTGTATGATTTGAATGGAACTAACCCTGACTGACGCTGTTTTCAGCAGAATTGCCATGGTGTTGTTTTATGTGCAGAAAACAAATATTCTCGGAATGACCTGAAACTCCACGGAACATCTTAGAAAAAACAATAAAAAAATCCTCGCCAAAGATGAAGACCAGGGGGCCCACACCCTTCTAACGAGGGTGGGGGGCGCCCCCCCTAGGGCGCGCCCCCTACCTCGTGGGCCCCCTGGAAACCCTCCGACGCCAACTCGAACTCTATATATTTGCTTTCGGAGAGAGAAAAATAAGAGAGAAGAAATCATCGCATTTTACGATACGGAGCCGCCGCCAAACTGTTCGGGGCTCCGGAGAGGGGGATTCGTCGCCGTTGTCATCATCAACCATCCTCCATCACCAATTTCATGATGATCACCGCCGTGCGTGAGTAATTCCATCGTAGGTTTGCTGGAGGGTGATGTGTTGGATGAGATTTATCATGTAATCAAGTTAGTTTTGTTAGGGTTTGATCCCTAGTATCCATTATGTTTTGAGATTGATGTTGCTATGACTTTGCTACGCTTAATGCTTGTCACTAGGGCCCGAGTGCCATGATTTCAGATCTGAACCTGTTATGTTTTCATGAATATATGTGAGTTCTTGATCCTATCTTGCAAGTCTATAGTCACCTACTATGTGTTATTATCCGGCAACCCCGAAGTGACAATAATCGGGACCACTCCCGGTGATGACCATAGTTTGAGGAGTTCATGTGTTCACTATGTGCTAATGCTTTGTTCCGGTTCTCTATTAAAAGGAGGCCTTAATATCACTTAGTTTCCAATAGCACCCCGCTGCCACGGGAGGGTAGGACAAAAGATGTCATGCAAGTTCTTTTCCATAAGCACGTATGACTATATACGGAATACATGCCTAAATTACATTGATGAATTGGAGCTAGTTCTGTGTCACCCTATGTTATGACTGTTACATGATGAACCGCATCCGGCGTAATTATCCATCACTGATCCGGTGCCTACGAGTTTTCCATATACTGATTTACGCTTATGTATTTTCCTACTGCTACTGTTACAATCACTACAAAATACCAAAAACATTACTTTTGCTGTCTTTACTTTTGTTGCTGCTACCACCACTATCATATTACTTTGCTACTAAACACTTTGCTGCACATACTAAGTTTCCAGGTGTGGTTGAATTGACAACTCAGCTGCTAATACTTGAGAATATTCTTTGGCTCCCCTTGTGTCGAATCAATAAATTTGGGTTGAATACTCTACCCTCGAAAGCTGTTGCGATCCCCTACACTTGTGGGTTATCACCACACAAGACTCTAGTCCTGGTGACCGCAAGGAGATCCGTCCGGGGTGTCGCTCACGACCCCAAACGATGTGAGCAGGATTCCCAAGCCCACCATCCGGGTACCACTTGGTACACCGTGCCACTGTGCCTAGTCTGTCCCAAGCCCGCCTGGCTGGGTGCCACTTGGTAGACTACTAACACTACCTACAAACACCAGAAACTAATTGCAACTCCTGGACAGAGATCAAATGGTTAATAAGTCGAGAGGGGCACTTAAGCATTCCAATGTGTGTTAGTAGCTAGTCATTGGACAACATACCCGGAACTCAGTGCTTAAGGACGGTTCCAGTGAGACAACCCACCATGTAATCCTAAATGGCCTCTGACCGCTACCT
This sequence comes from Triticum aestivum, assembly GCF_018294505.1. NCBI lineage: Eukaryota > Viridiplantae > Streptophyta > Magnoliopsida > Poales > Poaceae > Triticum > Triticum aestivum. The sequence goes on along the minus strand of NC_057812.1, from coordinate 708,551,745 downwards.
TTACCAAATCGTGTTCACACGCTTAACTCTCAGCACCAGAACATATCGTAACACTCCAATTCATTCCTGATGAATCAGACCTGACACAACTCTAAGCAATAGCAGGCATGGCATGGAAGGAACACAAGATGGCTCAATCAACTCCTACACATGCTAGTGGGTTTTAACTATTTACTGTGGCAATGACAGGTCATGCAGAGGAATGGGTTCAACTACCGCAGCATAAAGTAGCAGTTGAATCGTTGTTGTCCTAATGCAATAAAAGAGAGCAGGATCTAGAGGGTAGGATTGTATCGGAATGAACAAGGGGGTTTGCTTCCCTGGTAGATCAACAGGGGGGGCACTGCTCCTCATACAGGTACTCTGGAGCACTCTCCAGAGCAGGACCTATCGAGAAGGAACGGTGTCGACAATCAATACTCAATCATATGCAACAATATGATGCATTAATATGGCATGAATATGTGATGTGTTTTGAGCTAATGCATTTAGCATTCAACTTGGAAGAGGTCCATTTGAACCAAAGGTTCAAATGCAACTCTAATTTAAGTCCCTTTAAATGCCATAAGTGTGTTTTCATATATACAACATGTATAGGTTGGTTTGTCATGCATGAAAATGGTACAGATGGATAGATTGAATTTTTCTGATCATTTTTCATATATAACTTATTTCAATATGAGCTACGGTTGAATTTCTATGAATTTTTGAAGTTTATATCATTTTCTGGAATTTCCTGATTTATTTTAAAACCAGAAAATGAATAACTACGTCAACACAGCGTCATGCTTGCATCAGCACGTCAATGGCACTGACCAAGTCAAACCTGACGCGTGGGGTCCACACGTCAGTGACTCAGTTAGTTAACAGGGGGGTTTATTTGGTCTATTTAGGAATAGTGGGCGTCAGGCCCACTGTCAGTGTTAGGGGTGGTTAGCAAAATGGTGATTATCCTTAAGCTAATCACCTGGCAGGTCGGGCCTGCACGTCAGGCCGGCGAGGTCATCGTCGGCCACCTCAGGACGCGGCGGTGTCCGCATTATAGGCCACGGGGGCGGCGGCTAAGGGCACCGGGACGAAGCCCGTGCTCTCCCGCATCCAGTGGAGCAGGTAGGAGGAGAAGGGGTAGCCGGAGCTCGCCGGACTGGAGCTCGGGGCGGTGGATGGGGCACGGCTTCAAACGGGAGCGAGCTACGGGGCACAGCAGGGGCTGTGGAGGGCCTCTATGGCCTCCTGGCGTCACCAGGAGCATGGTGACGCGCGCGGGAGCGGCTGGCTCGGGCTCTAGCCATGGTGGCGCCATGGCCAGCGGTGATGAGGTCTCGGGCACGGCAGCTGAGCTAGCTAGGCGGGGCAAACAAGCACAAGGAGGATGAGAAAAAGAAGTAGAGCTCACGGGGAGACCGTAGACGTCATCAGCGAGCTTGGGAAGGGTCGAACGCGAGCGGAACGGCGACGGTGATCTCGGGTGGCCGGAGATGAAGACGATGGCGATGGCGGTTCTCCAGGGCCTCCCGAGGCGTGTGGCTTGGCGTCAAGGACGAGGAAGACGGCGCGGAGCTGTTGGACTTGTCGGGGAGGAGAGGCCGTGGCGCTGGGCGCGGCAACAACATGCGGCGGTGATGGTGGTGTTCGGACGTCGCGCGAGAAAGAGCGAGGGAGAGGAGGGGAGGCCACGGGAGAGACAGAGAGAGGTGCGGGGCGCCGCATGGCGTCGCGCGGGGCATCTAGGGCGACGAGGGGGAGGCCAGGCAGGCAGGTGGCGTGGCGGCACGGCGGTGCGCGCGCACCGGGCACACGCCTCGCCTACTGGCGCGAGGTGGAGGACGGTGCAGTGGGCAGTGGGCTGGGCCAGCACAGTGCCATGCCGGAGGTTAGCCCTGGTAAGGCTTTTCCTTTTTGTTTTTCTTTTCTATTTCTGTAATTTGTTTCTGATTTAGTAAAATACTAAATCAATTTATTTTCTTCTAAAATTTATTGTAGGAGCTAGTTGAAATATTCCAGTGCCCCTCGCATAAAAATCAGAATTATTGAAATACTCCAGGCCGCAGATTGGGCTATTTTCAAATTCTCACGAATGACGCGAACTTGTTCTTCTGCCTCCTGGATCATATCTGGTCCAAAGAATTGTCTTTCACCGGTTTCTGACCAGTTCAAATGTGTTCGACATCTTCGTCCATACAAAACCTCAAAAGGAGCTTTCTTGAGGCTGGATTGGTAGCTATTGTTATAAGCAGACTCGGCGAAGGGAAGACACTTCTCCCAATCCATACCGAATGAGAAAACACAAGCTCTAAGCATGTCTTCGAGAATTTGGTTGACCCTTTCCACCTGACCACTTTATTGAGGGTGGAAAGCGGTACTGAAGGAAAGATGGGTGCCCATGGCAGTTTGGAAACTCTCCCAGAAATGAGAAGTGAAAAGACTACCATGGTCTTAATTGATCTCTAGTGGAACACCATGAAGTGACACTATTCGAGAAATATATAAGTCAGCGAGGTGACTAGAAGTGATACTCTCTCGAACAGATAGGAAGTGAGCCACTTTGGAAAGACGATCAATGACTATGAAGATAGTATTATTCCCTCTCTTGGTCCTGGGAAAGCCGGTGATGAAGTCCATACTAACTTTGTCCCATTTCCACTCAGGAATAGCTAAAGGCTGAAGGGTGCCAGCAGGCCTCTGATGTTCTGCCTTAACGCGACGACAAACATCACATTTAGAAATGAACTCAGCGATTTCTCTCTTCATCCTAGTCCACCAGAACCTCTGGCGTAGGTCCTGATACATCTTAGTACTATCGGGATGAATCGTGAGAGGAGATTCATGAGCCTCCTTAAGAATCAGTTGTCACAAATATTGGTTCTTGGGAACCACCAAGCGGTTCTCAAAGAAAATAACACCTCGATCATCCATAGAGAAACATCCACCAACTCCCTTCTTAATGTTTCTCTTGATGCGGATAACACCCCTATCAAACTTCTGGTCAGTAATGATCTGATCCTCAAGGGTAGGTTTCGCCACCAAGGTAGAAAGGAATCCATGAGGAGCAATGTGAAGGTTAAGCTTACATAATTCCTCATGGAGAAGTTGTTGGCCCTGCTGCAACATGAGATTGTTGCAATAGGACTTATGACTTAGCGCATCAGCCATGACATTCCCCTTGCCTGGGGTGTAGGTAATCCCTAAGTTGTAATCAGAGATCAACTCCAACCAACGTCTTTGCCTAAGGTTCAAATCTGGTTGGGTGAAGATATACTTGAGACTCTGGTGGTCAGTGTAAATCTCGCAACATTTACTGAGAAGGTAATGCATCCATGTCTTAAGTGCATAGACTACGGCTGCAAGCTCTAGATCATGTGTAGGATAATTCTCCTCATGTGGATGCAACTGTCGAGATGCATAGGCAATTACATGGCGATCCTGCTGCAACATGTGGATGCAACAGTTAAACAAGTATGGGAGCGGAAGTCAGGCGTCTTTTCAGTTCCTGAAAACTGTACTCACACTGTGGGGACCACGCAAACTTTTTATCTTTCTTGAGAAGTTCCATGAGAGGTTTGGCCACTTTGGAGAAGTTCTCAATGAAGCGGCGACAATAACTGGCTAGACCAAGGAAACTCCTAACTTGTTTAACTGTTTCAGGTGGAGTCCAATCAAGAACGGCTTGAACTCTCTCGGGATTGACAGCAATTCCCTTTCTAGAGATCACGTGGCCGAGATATGTCACTTCTGGCAACCAAAATTCGCACTTGGAGAACTTGGTATAAAGGCGGTGCTCTCTGAGTTTTTCTAACACAAGTCTAAGATGTTCGGCATGCTCTTCCTCATTCTTCGAGTAAATAAGGATATCATCGAGGTAAACCATGACGAACTTATCTAAGTACTCCAGGAAGATCGAGTTCATCAAGCAGGAGAAAGTAGCTGGAGCATTGGTTAGACCAAAGGACATGACAGTGTACTCGTACTGGCCATAACGTGTGACGAAAGCCGTCTTAGGAATGTCCCCATTTCTGATCTTGATTTGGTGGTAGCCTAACCTCAAATCCATCTTTGAAAAGACTGGGGATCTAGCGAGCTGATCATACATGTCGTTGATCCTGGGGAGCGGATACTTGTTCCTTATCGTGACCAAATTAACGGGATGATAATCTACAACCATTCGGTCCGTACCATCCTTCTTCTTGACGAAGAGAATGGGGCAATCCCAGGGAGAAGAACTAGGACGGATGAAACCCTTTTGCAAGGACTCATCAAGCTGTTTCTTAAGCTCAGCTAGCTCTAAAGGTGCCATCTTGTAAGGTCTCCTAGAAATTGGGGTGGTTCCGGGGATAAGATCTATGACAAACTCTACATCTCTGTCAGGTGGAATACCTGGCAGTTCCTCTGGAAAGACATCCAGAAAGTCACGGACTACTGGGATATCTTCAAGGTCTGGAAGAGGACTGGCATTAAGAGAATAGAGTTGACTATTTGCAACTCTGGTGGAGACAGTGACTATCTTGCTAGATGGGTGTGTAAGCTGAACAGACCTAGTGTAACAATCAATCTTGGCATAATGAGCTTTCATCCAGTCCATACCAAGATGATGTTAATATCGGTAGACTTGAGGGCTATAAGTGATGCATGGAATACAAGTCTGTCAACAAGGATTTCATTACCATGGCTTACACTAGAAGTTTGCCATTTGGATCCAGTAGTTTGAATGACTAGTGGAGAGGGCATATCACAAAATGAAATGTTGTGCAAGTTAGCATATCTTTTAAAAATGAAGGAGTGAGATGCTCCGGTGTCGAACAGAACCGATGCTAGATGGCAATTGACAAGGAGTGTACCAAGAACGACATCCGGGTCATCATGAGCGTCTTTAGCTGAGACGTGATGCACATGTCCACGTTCAGTGGAAGCTGACTTGACACTGATTGTCTTGCGTGATGGCCTACCACGAAGAACAGACTCCTTGGGCTTGGGTGGAGCATGGTTGGCTTGAGAGCAGTCACATGCGTAGTGTCCTGGCTCTCCACATGTGAAGCAAGTCCCTGAAGTAGGACGTGGACCTGCATTGACAAGCGGTCTACCAATAGGCCTCGGTAGATCATACAATTTAACTGGGGGAGGTACCACATAAGATGGCCTCGGCGAATAACCGGGTGGAAGAGCGGAGTTCGGAACCCAAATCCGACGCTTCTGAGAACTATAACCGGAGGAAGAACCCAAATCCCGGGTGTGCTACAAGACTCCTCGTAAGTGAGCTGAGCTGTCTCTGCATAAATGGCCTTGTTCACAAGAGCCTGGAATGTATTGCAATGATGCAAGTGAAGATCACGGTGCAACTTGGGGTTGATACCCTTCCGGAACCTAGCCTGATTCTTGGCGTCTGTGGGAACCTCCTCTGTAGCATAGCGGGCGAGGTTCTCAAACTCTCTACTGTAAGCATCAACAGCCATCTTATCCTGGGTGAAACTACAGAACTCTTCTCTCTTGCGGTCAATGAGATCCTGAGGAATGTGATGCTCGCGAAAAGCCTCAGTGAAATCTCTCCAGGTGAGTATCTAGCCAACTAGAAGCATAGCCTCATAGTTCTGCCAGCAAAGACTAGCAGGACCTTCCAGGTGAAAAGCAGCATAGGTAACCTTGTCACCTTCAGCTACGTTCGCAGAACACAGCTGGTGAGTGATACTACGAAGCCAGTCATCTGCATCGAGTGGCTCAATGGAATGATGGAAGGTGGGTGGATTCAGACCAATGAAATCATAGATGGTCGCTAACTCTTTGCACTGGGGTGCGGTGTTCTCCTCGATACGTGCTAACAAGCGGTTAGACTCATGCTTGTTCCTCTCGATCTCTAACATGAACTCTGCCAATGAAGACTGGTCGGGAGGATCCTCATCGCGACCATCTCCGTGGTTCCAACTACGAGCAACAGAACTTCGTTTAGCTGACGACATCCTGAGAAACGAAACCAAGGACGGAGTCAACATCAACTATAGGATGCAGAAGGTAGCACAAGAAATTAGTATCTCTTGAACTCCTAGGACAATTCCGACAGCATAACGGTAGTAAAATGCTCAAAATGAGACATTCTGCAAAAGAAGGGGCAACACCATACTCAACATCATCACTCAAGGTTCTGAGATATTACTAAACAGGCTACACCAGAGGTACTCTAACTGGGATATGACTCTGATCAACCGATCCTAAGAGACTACGGAGTAGTAACACGTGATCTTGATAGACGGAAGAGAAAGCCTAGTTCCTAAACCCCGTAGGAAGATAGGATGACTCAGATTAGAAGGCATGAGGTATAAGGAGTAAAAAGAGCCTTACGTTCCCTTCCACAATAAATTCCCCTACATAACTAAAGAATTTCTAGACTCAACTTCGACCAGGTTGGCTTGGAAATCCTACAGGCATTCAGGCTCTGATACCAAAGGTGCCAGGACCCCGATTCTAAGTCACACTGATCTAGCATGTAACACGTCATATCACTTTGCGGCCTCACGCACGGTATTCCCACAGGTGTCGCCTTACCTGGCCCAGGACCGTCTGCGTCTTTTGGCTCACGTATATGATAGTGTCGCTAGCATCCATATGACAGAGAAGCCGGGCCGACATCACTAGTCCTGAATCCAAAGTGGCACTAACTTACGGGGACAGGCATACATGAAACAACATCGAGCATGTCGGTCAGCAGCATGTGAATCCGCGCTGTAGCAACTGGGCTAACAGGACTCCAGGAATCCGGGCTATAGCAGGCTAGCAGGACTCCGGAAGTCACCGTGTGACATTTCCCTGAAAGGACAGACACAGGAACGATGTGAATCACACGCCAGCCAGTCTAAGTGTTCCGGAGCAGTAGTGCTAATCTAGCAGGACTCCTGTGGACCGGGCTGTAGTGGACTACCATGGCTCGGTGGAAGCACTAGACTACATTCACTACTGGAATCAGCTACTTTGCCATCTGCCAGCTCTTTGCCGTCAGCTAGCGGACGACAAAGAAGCTCTTTGCCATCAGCTACCAAAAAGCAAACGACAAAGAACTGGCTGATGGCAAAGACCTAATTTGCCATCAGCCAGTTCTTTGCCGTCGGCTAGCAGACGGCAAAGATTCTTTGCCGTCGGCTAGTGGACGGCAAAGATTCTTTGTCATCGGCTAGCGGACGGCAAAGAGGGAGGGGCCCCACTGACGAGCTGCTAAAAAAAAACAGCCCCCCCTCTTTGCCGTCCGCTAGCAGACGGCAAAGAGCAAAAAGGCGGACGGCAAAGGGGGGCGGACGGCAAAGAGGGAGGGCCCCACTAACGTT
>NC_057812.1:708535600-708543323 GCF_018294505.1 Triticum aestivum | reverse complement strand
CGAAACAGCACCCCGACCCCGACACGGCACCCCGACACCGATAGGACACCCCGACCCCCGACACCTCCCAAAAAGGTGTTCTTTGGCCTTCCAGAGGCCGACGGGGTCATATATTTGTGAATTATTAGTTAGGTTATATATTTTTTCGATTTTGTTATGAAAAACATCATATATAATTTTGTTGATCGTGTAGTTTCAAATGTGCAGTTGTTTCATCGCTACGAGGTTTGGTGTTCGACGACCTCGCCGTGCGTTTGACGAGCTCTGTCCCTTCGTTCGTGGGTGAGCACAAATGACAAGTCCTCCTCCCCCATTAATTATTTGATCTATTCCGATGAAACTTGATAGCTAGCTATATATGTGTCTTGAATCATCAGTATGCGTAACCAATATGTGTCTCCCGTTCAAAAGCGTCATAGTTATAAATATGCATGCATTTGCATATTTATAACCTTGATTCTTTCGAATTGTCCAACGCTATCCATGGACAGCCCGAGTATGTGTAGGTTGGGTTCGTTTTCCCATATGCTTTGCTCCGGATCCGACGCATAAATTTCATTAGTGCCTCCCCTGTTGTTCTCCGGGTACACATCCTCTCTATTTATTGCAGAGACGTGTATCAAGAGAACAACGGGGAGGTGCTGCCAAAATTTTGCGTTGGATCCGGAGCATAGCATGGGAAAATGAACCCAATCTACACATATACGGGTGGGATTAGGACCTATCATTACCTATTAGAGTGTAGGTTGCATGGACGTAATAAAATTGACAAAGTAGATCAACTGATGAATATATACATGGTGAATTACATATATAATTGTTGTGTGTCCAGTAGCTCTGAAAGTCAAGATGAGTGACCGTGCAGGGATGTATACCGGTCACACTGGTCAGAACAAATGGAGCATTGAATGGTTCACAAAAACCAAGGGGTTTGTGCAAGCCGCATTTGCAAATGGCCAAAAGAAAACCTGGTGCCCCTGTTTTCGGTGCGGCAATTGGGAAAAGAAGACAGAGGCTGAAATGGGCAAACACCTGCAGAAGAGTGGTTTTACGCCCGATTATATGGTGTGGACATTTCATGGTGAGTCTGCCCAACGTGACCGAGCTGAGGTGGATCGTCGTCGCACCGACGAGCATGGTACTGGGATGGAAAACATGGTGCAAGACTATGATGATGCTCGGGATTCGGACGAGGAGATGGAGGAATCTGCAAAGGCCTTCAATGAAATGTTGGAGTCTTCAAAACGTCCGCTCCACGAGCACACTGAGCTTTGTCAGTTGGATGCCATCTCACAAGTAATGGCTCTGAAGGCTCAGTTCAACTTGGGCAGAGAATGCTATGACACAATTATGACAGTATTTGGATGCTTTCTACCCAAAGGCCATGTAATGCCTGCAAACCTGTACCAGTCAGACAAAATCCTCCGTGCACTGAAGATGCCCTATGAGAAGATACATGCGTGTGAGAAAGGATGTGCCTTATTTAGGCTTGACTATGCGGACTTGAACTATTGTCCCATTTGCAAGTCTTCCAGGTATATTGTGGTAGACAACGGTATAGGTGAGAAGACACAGACCAAAATCCCCATTGGTGTTCTTCTGTATATAACAATCGTACCAAGACTTCAACGTCTTTTCATGGTCGAAGAGACGGCCAGACAGATGACATGGCACAAAACAGGCAAAAGAACTGAAATAGATGCAGATGGGAATCTGATGATGGTACACACATCGGATGGTGTTTCGTGGAAAAAGTTTGATGAATTACATGCTGACAAAGCGGTAGATCCGAGGCATCCTCGAGTCGGCATCAGCACGGATGGGTTCAGTGTGTTTGGTATGACGACAGCCCAATATAGTTGTTGGCCCATATTTGTCTTTCCACTCAATCTCCCCCCCGGACAGATTATGCAAAGAAAGAACATTTTCCCGATGTTGATAATTCCAGGACCCAACTATCCGGGGAAAAATATGAATGTGTACATGCAGCCGCTTAAGGACGAACTGCAAGAAGCCTGTGATAATGGGTTCAAGACATACGACGAATTTAGCAAACGGAACTTCATAATGCGTGTCTGGTACATGTACTCGATGCATGACTTGCCGGTGTATGCGCTATTTGTTGGCTGGTGTGTGCATGGAAGGTTCCCGTGCCCCACATGCAAGGGAGCTCTTGAGTTTCGTTGGCTTCAGGCCGGTCGCAAGTTTTCTTGCTTCGACATGCATAGACAGTTCCTGGATCCTCGCCATAAGTTCAGGAAAGACAAGAAGAACTTCATCAGGGGTAGAGTTGTCAAAAACTCTGCACCACCTACATTGACAGGCCAACAGACCCTGGATCAGTTAAACGCTCTCGAGCTAGATCCACAACGTCCAGGGTACTTCAAGGGGTATAATACTAAGCACGCGTGGACTCACAAAACATGCTTATGGGATCTGCCTTACTTCAAAGACCTCCTTTGACCACACAACATCGACGTGATGCACATTGAGAAGAATATCGCCGAGGCACTTTTTGGTACATTGTTCAGCATAGATGGGAAGTCAAAGGATAATACTAAGGCTAGAGTCGATCTGGAGGCGCTATGTGATAGGCCGTTACAAAACATGAAAAAACCGAAAGGAAAGCAGAACTGGACGAAGCCAAAGGCATGGTTCAATCTTGGAAGGCCAGCTATGAGGGAAATTCTCTTGTGGGTGCAACAGCAGTTGATGTTCCCCGATGGGTATGCAGCGAATCTAAAGAGGGGAGTGAATCTTGATAAACTGAAGATATTTAGTCTCAAGAGTCATGATTGGCACATATGGATTGAGCGGGTAATGCCGGTGATGTTGCGGGGCTTCATCCCTGAGGATGAATGGCGAGTACTGGCAGAACTCAGCTATTTCTTCCGTGTTCTTAGTGCGAAAGAACTATCGCCTGGCGTGCTAGAAGAAATGGAAGAGTTGGCGCCAGAGTTGATCTGCAAGTTAGAGAAGATCTTTCCACCGGGCTTCTTTAATCCAATGCAGCAGTTGATTTTGCACATCCCGACCGAGGCAAGATTGGGGGGCCCGTGCAAAATCGTTGGTGCTACCCAACTGAGAGGATGCAGAAGGCGCTTCGAGAAAAATGTAAAAATAAACGTAGAATTGAAGCATCGATGGTTGAGGCATTCATCATAGAGGAGGCGGCAAACTTCGTAACAGCGCACTACGACACCAAAAATCGTCATATGCATAATCCGAAGCCTCGGTACAATGCTGACGAGCCTAAAAAGGGTGGATCCAACCTCAGCCTATTCAAAGGGAATCTCGCACCAGCTAGTGTTTCACATCCAGTATCTTCGGATAACAAAGAATGGCGGACCATTTTGTTGTATATCTTCAACAACCCGATAGAAGTGCGGCCGTACATCGAGTAAGTTCTCGGTACATTGTTTCGCAACTTCTATTTCCTTTAAACTGCTCTTATTCTTGGATATGTCATACAGTCGATACATCGCCATATTATCGTATGGAGTGGAGATCCAAAAGGATTCCGTCGAAGAGTATGAGCTTCTCGCAAAGCAAGGAGGCGGCTATCCCGGTTTCATCTCTTGGTTCAAACAAACGGTAATTTCTATTAGACAATTTCATTTCATTCGCTAATTTGTGCATAATGCAACAATCCTTTCATATTAAACTTGTAGGCTAATTCAGAGTCTATGGACGCCGAATTGAGAGAAGTCGCTAATGGTTTTGACTATAAGGTCCGTTCATTTGACAAGTACGACATCAACGGGTATTGCTTTCGTACCTATGGCAAATAGCTATCTATGGCCGACCGAAAGTCTACAAATTGTTGTGTATCTGCTATCGCTGAAGGAGGTACCGAGTATTATGGGAGAGTTGAAGCAATTTATGAACTTCTGTTCTATGGTGAAAACCCACCGAATGTCGTAGTCTTCAAATGTTATTGGTTTCAGCCGAAGGAGACTAGAAGGACTCATGAACATATAGGGCTTGTTGAAATCAACCAAAGTACCCATTTAGATGTTCCTGATGTCTATATTACGGCTCAACAGGTGACCTAAGTATTCTATCTACCGTGGGCCTGCCAAACTAATCCAAATCTGAAAGGTTGGGATGTCGTTTATGAAGTGCCGCCACGTGCTAGACTTTCTCCCCCAAAGGAAGAGGATTATGAACCTCACATTAACCCAGACACATATGAAGGAGAATTCTTCCAAGAGACACGTCTTTCCAAAAAGCGTTTCAAGAACCGCTATACTTCACCCCAAAACATTGAAGTAGACAGCGACAATGAATCCGACATCACCCCAGAGGAGGAACAAGAAGAGGTTACTGCTGCGGATGACCTGTCAATACTTGACCGATTACGTCAAGGTGGCCTTGCACATGTTGATGCCAATGAACCCTATGACCCCATCATTGATTATAGTGATGATGATGATTATGCATTTATTGATGATACTGATCGAGATTATTAGTAGTGTCAGGTATTCAATTTTCTTATGTTGTACTTGATGATGATACACTTAAGTGATATACATATTATTATTCATGTCGGTACTTTTTTTATGTTGTACTAATTTCGTTTATTCTTTGTCATGGCAGGTGTTGAAAGATGGTGGGCCCTGGTCGGGAGCGCGCCGAGGCCCCTTCTTCGTCGGCGCGTGGTGCAAGGTCTTCCATTCCACACACACCTCTCCGCCGAGCGTTGCTGGACAGTATGGCGACACCGCCGGGCCCTTCTTCGTCGACCATGGTGCCTAGCAGGGGACGAGGTAAGAAGAAGAGAGGAGGTGGAGCACGTGGTCGCGGGAGAGGAGGTAGGGTGACTCTTACGGCGCCTTCCTCGCCGCCGCCCCCAGCTGTTTCACCCGAGCACGTGACTGCTAGGGTGGACTCGTCTAAGGAGGAGGCTGCATGGACTCCGGTCCATGAGCCTACGGTCCACGGGTCTTCGGCCTACGAGCCTCGGGTCGACGGGCCTTCGGCCTACGAGACTTGGGCCCACGAGACCCCGGAGGAGCACACATCTGGATGGGGTACCTGGTCGGTTCAGCCTGAGGAGCCGAGTGGCCACGCTGATGATGGCGGGGAGCCGAGTGGCCATGCTGATGATGGCGGGGAGCCGACTGATGAGGAGGGGGAGGAGGGGGGCAACGTCTACCAGCGTGGTGCTACACGGCTCCCGTCCGTGCCGGCGACCCGCGAGCAGAGGTGGTTGATTTTCCCTGATGGGGAGAGGTAAGTGCATTTAATCTTTTTGTACCTTCTGCATTCACGTTTCTTCAAATAACTGATGTGTTGGCCTTGTCATGCTGCAGGGGTTGGGACCACCATGAAAGTGTCCGACGGCCCAACTCCGTCCTTGGAGTTCTGATTCGGCAAAACTTCCCGGGGTTTGTCACGTTGCCTGGTGAGGGTCGGCTTCCAGAGGTTGGATTGACTTGGGAGCACTACTTGGCTGCCCCGGCCCCACCAGGTGAGATTATCGACGGTGTCTTGTGCAAGACGAGGGCAGACGTCGTGATCAGAAAGTTCTGGGTAATTGCTCCTTTACACAATTAAAAATCTTCAACTAGCTAGTTATTAATTGTACTAATCAATATTGTCTCATTTGATTGCAGACATTCTATAGGTGTGAGGAGGGATACGAGGAGGAGGCAGATCATGTTATCCACAAGGAGTGCAAGCGCCTACTTCAGAACTTACGGCATGAGGTTCGGGTGCAGGCTGTTCGAGACTACTACGCTGGGCGTGGTATCAAGAAGCCCAAGCAGGAGTGCCGCGATAAGTTCTTGAGTAAGGAGAAGTACATGAAGGTAATTCTTAAGGCCTTGTACTTACTTCCTTCATTTAGTAATTCATAGCCGTAGCGCTCAAGTTTCTATTTGCTAACTTAGGCCCCTCCGAGATGGTGTGCGGATCGGATGGATTGTTGGGAGGTGTTGGTCAATGCGTGGTGCTCAAAAGAATGGCTGGCCACCCACAAAGAGGCCAAGGACAAACGTGCACAAATGGAAGGTGTGCCACACCACCAAGGCAGCTCCAACTTATTTCAGTACGGGCGGAACTGGGTATGTGGTTTGCTTCATGATTCATGCAATTCATTCATCATGCTAGCTTTAGCCCTTTAATTACTAATTTACTTTGTTTCTCTCTTTTAGGCACGCTACAATAAGGCTGATAAGGTGCCAGAGGTGTACGACATGTATGCCATGGCCCACACTAGCCCTTACAAGAAAGTTAAGGCATTCTCTGCGTCTGACCTCAATGATCCAAAGAACTTCACCAACATCTCCGCCCATGACAAGCTCGTGCAATATAGAGAGCAGGGGAAGGCGAGGAAAGGGGATGACTTTAACCCGAGCCAGGGTCCCATTGATACAGAGCTGCTGATGATATCTGGTGGCGGGAGGTCCCATGGTTCCATAGCCATGGGAGATGGACTTATCCGTTGTCCTAGCACTCTCCCGGAGATCAAGGCGCTCTAGTCGAGCTCCGCTCCTGAGATAAGGCCTCATGAACGGCCAGTCCAACTCGCCTTCAAGGTTAGTTATACGTACTCAGCTATCTTTCTCCATTACATTGTGTGCGCTTCCATCAATGATTACAAATGGTCATGTGAGTGGTGTTGCAGGCTGCTATACAGAGTGAGAGAGATAGAACGGAGAAACTTCTGGCGGAGGCGGTGGAGAGGCAGCGGGAGTTGGAGGAGAAGACGACAAAGATGTTGGAGCAGGAGAGGGCACGGAATGACATGCAGGCAAGGGCCATGTACGAGCTCCTTGTGGTAAGTTTCTTCTGCAGATTACTTGCTAGTCTTAACATTTGAGTCTCATTACTAACTAGTATGACTCTGTTGTGAAAACCAAATGTGCAGTCTCTGTGCGAGAAGTCCGGTCACACCGCTCCGCCGATGCCAGTGATTGCTCCTGGGAGCACAGTGAGTTTAATTTGAATGGACATTACTTGAGCGTCTTACCATTTGAGTGTCATAATGCTAACGAGACATTGGAAATGATCTTTGGTGCAGCTTAACTCCAGAAACGCATCGCACGATCCTTCTCCAGCTACCGGCGCGAGCCAGCCCGCTCCTTCTCCAGCTACCGGCGTGAGCCAGCCCGCTCCTACACCTCCGTGATCACGGTAAGTTTCTCTAGTGTTTTGCTTAACAAATGAATGAAGACCTAGACTTAGCTTTATTTCCTCCAATATTCTTACCATAATGACCTAGAGTTAGCTTCTTTTCCTCCAAAATGACTTAATAAGCTTACTGACCTCATAAACCATCCATTCTACCTAAGTTAGCTCTAAAATGACTCATTTTACCTTAGTTAGCTTACAAGTGATCCAATTTATCCAAGTTAGCTCTAAAATGACCCATTTTACGTAGATTAGCTCCTAAATGATCGATTTTACCTACGTTAGCTTTAAAATGACCCATTTCACCTAGGTTAGCTCCAAAATGACCCATTTCACCTAGATTAGCTCCAAAATGACCCATTTCACCTAAGTTAGCTAAAAACGATCCATTTTACCTTAGTTAGCTCAAAAACGTGGCATTTCACCTTAGTTAGCTCATAAACGACCCATTTCAACTAAGTTAGCTCCAAAATGATCAATTTCACCTAGGATAGCTCATAAACGACCCATTTCACCTAGGTTACCTCATAAACGACCCATTTGACCTAGGTTAGCTCATAAATGACCCATTTCACCTAAGTTAGCT
>NC_057812.1:708522332-708535352 GCF_018294505.1 Triticum aestivum | reverse complement strand
GACTCATTTCACCTAACTTAGCTCATAAACGACCCATTTCACCTAGGTTTGCTCATAAACGACTCATTTCACCTAGGTTTGCTCATAAACGACCCATTTCACCTAGGTTTGCTCATAAACGACCCATTTCACCTAACTTAGCTCCAAAATGATCCATTTCACCTAGGATAGCTCATAAACTACCCATTTCACCTAGGTTAGCTCATAAACGATACATTTCACCTAAGTTAGCTAATATATGGCATATACTTTTTCTTCTTGTCTTCTTCTTCTATTCTTTTTCTTCTAGTCTAATTCTTCTTCTAGTCTTCTTTTTCTAACTTTCTTATTTGTCATTTTGCAGGTTTCATTCACTTCACGGAAGCCAGCTTCCTATGATGGATTGCTTGCTTTTTCTTGTTTTTTCCTTTGATGCACTTCTTGTATTCTACTCGCTTGCTATGATGAAACTTTGCATATTGTAATATGTATGGATCGATGGAAATATGTGCAACTTACTATGTATATATGGATCGATATATATGTGATGGATATTTATGTGATGGATATATATGTGCTGTGAAATATTTGTTGTGACAATTGTTGGATATAAGAAAAATAGAACAAAAAAGAGGCAGTGCAGGCTCTTTGCCGTCCGCGGCAGACGGCAAAGACCCCTTTGCCGTCGATGGCAGACGGCAAAGGGGGCACGTGGCGCCCACCTGTGCTTCCTGGGGATGGACCATTTGGCCAATTTGCCTACCGTGGCGGACGGCAAAGCCAAGCTGATGCCAAAGACTTTGCCTTTGCCGTCTGCCGGGCGGACGGCAAAAAAGAGGGGGCGCTGACATCGTCTGGCGGACGACAAAGAGGTGCTCAAATTTGTCATCCGCTGGCGGACGGCAAAGTCCGCCGTTAGCCGCCTAACGGAGTAACGCTGGCGGACGTGCAACATTTTGCCGTCCCCCCTCTTTGCCGTCAGCCGCTGTAGGCAAAGGGCTCTTTGCCGTCCGCCATAAATAGCAGACGGCAAAGGACCTGTTTACCGACCCTATCTTTGCCGTCACTGTTTGTTGTCCGCCGCGGATGGCAAAGTGCTTTGCCGTCAGCCGTCCCTGCCTTTGCTGTCCACCATGGCAGACGGCAAAGTACTGGATTCCTGTAGTGATTTCCCCATAAGAGAGGCTACCAAGGATATACAACTAGGTTGTTGGATCCCACACATAGCAATACACATTACACATACGCATAACATTCAAGTATGTGATGTACAACATGGCATCACAACATAACGCAAACTCATATAGATAAAGGCCCAGAAGAGCCACATAGCATTAATACAAACAGAAGTCTCATGACCCATCATTCAGAGCATACAAGCAAAGGAAGCATTACATGTCTGAGTACAGACAACTACAAAAGAAAAAGGCCGAGAAGCCTGACTATCCACAAGTGCCTCCCAAGGGTACAAGATCGTAGCTGAGGTAACAAGCTACTCGTCGAAGTCCAAGCGGTACTACTAGTGAGACAGATGTCTCACCTGCAAAACATAAATAAAGCAAACGTGAGTACAAAGGTACTCAGCCAGATATACATCAGATCCTATCATACATGCATTTGTATCAAGAAGGTAATGTGGGGTATAGTTGCAGCAAGCCAGCTTTGACTCAGTGGCTATCCTGTTCTACGACTACGAGAAACTTCTTTGAGGTGAGGCAGCGCACACGAGTCCACTAATCACCACATCAATACACTACTATGGATTCATTCCTGTCTCCCTACGAGAAGGCCATCCATAGCACTCACACTTGTCTTGAGCATTTTAGAGTATCCACTTTAAGTTGTCTATGTACCACGTAAGCATCCAAGAAGTCCATAACCGCGGACCCGGCTATTCGAATAGATAATGATAATCCTGCAGGGGTGTACTTCTTCACACACGCTCTCACCACTTCTCACCATGTACACGTCATGTATCTCGGCAACCTTCAATCGGAAGCCTGGCGAGAGTGTCGGCCACGACCTGACTAACCACACAAGACTCTAGTCTAGGTTTATTGCCTATTCGGGTTCCATCCGCAAGGAGATCCGGCCGGGGTGTGGCTCACGGCCCCAAACAACGTGAGCAGGGTTCCCAAGCCCACCATCCGGGTGCCACTTGGTACACCGTGCCACTGTGCCTAGTCTGTCCCAAGCCCACCTAGCCGGGTGCCACTTGGTAGACTACTAACACTACCTACGAACACCAAAAACTAATTGCAACTCCTGGACAGAGATCAAGTTGGTTAATAAGTCGAGAGGGGCACTTAAGCATTCCAATGTGTGGTAGTAGCTAGTCATTGGACAACATACACGGAACTCAGTGCTTAAGGACGGTTCTAGTGAGACAACCCACCATGTACTCCTATATGGCCTCTCACTGCTACCTTTACCAAATCGTGTTCACACGCTTAACTGTCAACACCAGAACATATCGTAACACTCCAATTCATTCCCGATGAATCAGACCTAACACAACTCTAAGAAATAGCAGGCATGGCATGGTAGGAACACAAGATGGCTCAATCAACTCCAACACATGCTAGTGGGTTTTAACTATTTACTGTGGCAATGACAGGTCATGCAGAGGAATGGGTTCAACTATGGCAGCATAAAGTAGCAGTTGAATCGTTGTTTTACTAATGCAATAAAAGAGAGGAGGAGCGAGAGGGTAGGATTGTATCGGAATGAACAAGGGGGTTTGCTTGCCTGGTAGATCAACAGGGGGACACTGCTCCTCAGACAGGTACTCTGGAGCACTCTCTGTAGCACGACCTATCGAGAAGGAATGGTGTTGACAATCAATACTCAATCATATGCAAAAGTATGATGCATGAATATGGCATGAATATGTGATGTGTGTTGAGCTAATGCATTTAGCATTCAACTTGAGGAGGTCCATTTGAACCAAAGGTTCAAATGTAACTCTAATTTAAGTCCCTTTAAATGCCATAAGTGTGTTTTCATATATACAACATGTATACGTTGGTTTTCATGCATGAAAATGGTACAGATGGATAGATTGAATTTTTCTGATCATTTTTCATATATAACTTATTTCAATATGAGCTATGGTTGAATTTCTATGAATTTTTGAAGTTTATATCATTTTATGGAATTTCCTAATTTATTTTAAAACCAGAAAATGAATAACTGCGTCAGCACAACGTCATGCTTGAGTCAGTAGATCAATGGCGCTGACCAAGTCAAACCTGACGTGTGGGGTCCACACGTCAGTGACTCAGTTGGTTAACAAGGGGTTTATTTGGTCTAATTAGGATTAGTGGGCGCCGGGCCCACTGTTAGTGTCAGGGGTGGTTAGCAAAATGGTGATTAGCCTTAAGCTAATCACCTGGCAGGTCAGGCCCGCACGTCAGGCCGGTGAGGTCATCGTCGGCGACCTCAGGACGCGGCGGCGGCCGCGTTACAGGCCACGAGGGCGGCGGCTAAGGGCACCGGGACGAAGCACGTGCTCTCCCGCATCCAGCAGAGCAGGTAGGAGGAGAAGGGGTGGCCGGAGCTCGCCGGAGCGGAGCTCAGGGTGGCGGCCGGGCACGGCTTCGAACGGGAGCGAGCTACGGGGCACAGCAGGAGCTGCGGAGGGCCTCTACGGCCTCCTGGTGTCACCAGTAGCACGGTGACGCGCGCGGGGCGGCTGGCTCGGGCTCTGGCTGCGGTGGCACCATGGCCGGCGGCGATGAGGTCTTGGGCGCGGCAGCTGAGCTAGCTAGGCGGGGCAAACGAGCATGGGGAGGAGGAGAAAACGAAGTAGAGCTCACGGGGAGACCGTAGACGTCGTTAGCGAGCTCGGGGAGGGTCGAACGCGAGCGGAATGGTGACGGCAACCTCAGGAGGCCGGAGATGAAGACGATGGCGATGGCGGCGCTCCAGGGCCTCCTGAGGCATGTGGCTTGGCGTCAAGGACGAGGAAGACGGTGCGGAGCTGTTGGACTTGTCGGGGAGGCGAGGCCGTGGCGGCGGGCGCGGCAACGGCGTGCGGCGGCGACGGTGGTGTTCGGACATCGCGTGAGAAAGAGCGACGGAGAGGAGGGGAGGCCATGGGAGAGAGGGAGAGAGGTGCGTGGTGGCGCATGGCGTCATGCAGGGCATCTAGGGCGACGAGGGGGAGGCCAGGTAGGGAGGTGTTGTGGCGGCACGGCGGTGCACGCGCGCCGGGCACACGCCTCGCCTACTGGCACGAGGTGGAGGACGGTGCGGTGGGCAGTGGGCTGGGCCAGCACAGCTGGGCGGCACAGTGCCAGGCCGCAGGTTAGCCCAGGTAAGGCTTTTCCTTTTTGTTTTTCTTTTCTATTTCTGTAATTTGTTTTCTGATTTAGTAAAATACTAAATCAATTTATTTTCTTCTGAAATTTATTGTAGGAGCTAGTTGAAATATTCCAGAGCCCCTCACATAAAAATCAGAACTATTAGACATATATATATATATATACCCGATGCAAATAAGTATTGCATTAATTCCAAAAGGCCAAAATAAATATCTATGAGCTCCTAATAATATTGGTTTGAAATTTTACCTCTGACCACTATTTTCAGAGTGCAACATGAACATTTTCTTGGACCTTTTTGGAGCAATTTTTATCTAGGTCATTTCCAGAAATGATTTCTGAGGCTTTCACAAATCCCCATTTCAAATTTAAATAAAATTTAAACATGATGCTCACAAGAAGGCTAGCCTAGGTCATACCAGAACTAGAGATGTGACATTCTTTGATCTCTTATATGCATGATCACTTATAGCCTCGTATTTCTTCTCCGATATTTGGGTTTTGTTTGGACAACTTGATCTATTTATCTTGCAATGGGAAGAGGTGCCCGGTAGTGGGTTCGATCTTACAGTTCTTGATCCCAGTGACAGAAAGGGAAACAACACGTATGTATCGTTGCTACTAAGAATAAAAAGATGGGATCTATAGCTTCGCAATAGTAAACGGAACTTGTCTACATCATGTTATCGTTCTTATTGCATTACTCCATTTTTCCATGATCTTAATACACTGGATGCATGGTGGATAGCGGTAGATGTGTGGAGTAATAGTAGTAGATGCAGGCAGGAGTCGGTCTACTAATCTTGGATGTCATGCCTATGTAATGATCATTGCCTAGATATCGTCATAATTATTTGAGGTTCTATCAATTTCCCAACAGTATTTTGTTTACCCACTGATTGCTATCTTTCTCGAGAGAAGCCACTAGTGAAACCTATGGCCCCCGGGTCTTCTTTCTCACATATTTGCTTGCGATCTACTTTTCCTTTGCATTTTTATTCAGATCTATTAAACCAACAATACAAAAATACTTTGATGCACTTTATTCTATTTACGATCTATTATTTCAACCTATTACAAATTTTTGGCATCATTACCCGAAAGGGATTGACAACCCCTTTAACACGTCAGGTTGCAAGGTGTTGTCATCTGTGTGCAGCTGTTGTTTACATTGTGTTGCTTGGTTCTCCTACTGGTTCGATAAGCTTGGTTTCTTCACTCAGGGAAATACCTACCTTCTCTATGCTACATCATCCCTTCCTCTTTGGGGAAATACCGACGTAGTCCTAGAAGACAGAAGCTTTCTGGCGCTATAGTCAGGGGGCAATCAGTCCCATGAACCGAGACCAAAGGGTGGCATTGGTCCTGGTTCGTGCCACCAACCGGGACCAATGGGCTTGCACAGCGGCGTGGTGGTGGGAGTTTAGTCCCACCTTGATAGTTGAGAGCGCCCCACACCGGTTTATAAGCTCGGCTGCCTCATCCCTCTTGAACTCCTCTAAACTGCAGGCCTATGGGCCTACTATAACACTTTTTATGCATGTGGGCCTACTGGTCCCGCTGCGGGCCTGCATCCTGGCCCAACATGCTAGTTGGATTTCTAGTCGTATGCAGGCCGTGGTGGCCTTGTAGGCGGCATTTTTTTTAAAAATCTGTATTTTTTTATGCTTTACTTAATTTTTAGAGGTTTTGAGTGGTTCATTTAGCTTTAGGTAGTTTTTAGGTTATTTTAAATGTCTGTTTTAATCAAAAGCAAATTTTGTTATTTTAGTTTGCTATTAAAGTTTCCAACAAAAAATTCTTTATGAAAATTCTTTTTGCTATTAATGTTTTGAACATAAAATACTTTGATAATTTAATTTTCATAAATTTTATAAAAAAATAGTTTGAAAAATACTAGAGGTTTATAAAATCTTTTTAGTTGATTCCTTTTGCTATTAGAGTTTTATAAAAGATTTTTACTTAATTCTTTTTTCTATTGAAGAGTATTATAGTTTTGTTTTAGTTGATCATAACAGAATATTGTAATTGATTATTTTTAGTTCATTCTTTTTGCTGTTAGATTTTCATAAAAGTTTTCTAGTTCATTTTTTTCTATTAGGTCATTCTTTAAGCTAAATGACCATGAAACTGAAAAGCACTTCAAATGAACTTTGAAAAGGTTGAAAGTTGGCATGGTATCATCATTTCACCCACATAGCATGTGCTAAAAAGTTGGGAGGATTACGGCAAAAGCTGGATGCACTTCATTTAGAAAACGGACAATCTCTTTCGAAAACTCATGTGTTACAAATGGATTTCATTTTTTGGAACTTATTTGAAATACAGATTTTTTGTGTGTTCAAAATGCACCATTCAAGGCCACATCATCAATTTTCAACCCTTTCTAACTTCATTTGGTATTTTTCATGCATTTACTGATTTTTAAGCTAAATGACCCTGAAATTGAAAAGCACTTCAAATGAATTCTGAAGAGGTTGAAAGTTGGCATGGTATCATAATTTCACCCACATAGCATGTGCTAAAAAGTTGAGAAGTTTATGGCAAAAGCTGGATGCACTTCGTGTACAAAATGGACAATCTCTTTCGAAGTATCTTGGTTTTGGAAGAAAACATCTGTTACAAAGGGATTTCATTTTTTGAACTTATTTGAACTCCAGACTTTTTATGTGTTCAAAATGCACCATTCAAAGCCACATCATTAATTTTTAACCCTTTCTGACTTCAATTGGTATTTTTCAAGCATTTACTGATTTTTAAGCTAAATGACCCCGAAATAAAAAAGCACTACAAATGAACTCCGAAAAGGTTGAAAGTTGGCATGGTATCATCATTTCATCCACATAGCATGTGCTTAAAAGTTGAGAGGGTTACGGCAAAAGCTGGATCCACTTCGTGTACAAAATGGACAATCTCTTTCGAGTCTCAAGGTTTCATACGGAAACTCATCTGTTACAAAGGGATTTCATTTTTTGAACTAATTTGAACTCCAGAATTTTTGTGTGTTCAAAATGAACCATTCAAAGCCACATCATCATTTTTGAACCCTTTCTGACTTCATCTTGTATTTTTCATGCATTTACTGATTTTTTAAGCTAAATGACCCTGAAATTGAAAAGCACTACAAATGAATCCTGAAAAGGTTGAAAGTTGGCATGGCATCATCATTTCCCCCACATAGCATGTGCTAAAAAGTTGAGAGGGTTAAGGAAAAAAATGGATGCACTTTGTGTACAAAACGGACAATCTCTTTTTCATACGGAAATTCATCTGTTACAAAAGGCATTTCTATTCTTCACATGTAACTGCAGTGATATTCTAGATCAACAGCATCATCATAATAGTTGTGGAGAGAAAGTATTCACTTTTTCTTCGCTTGTGTCCTTTTCATATTGCGCCGGATAATCTTCATCCTTTAATAGGGTGCTTGGGTCCGCCTTGACTTTGAAGGGCGGAATTTCATGAAACTTTTCATAATCTTTAGACATGCATGTCTTGCCCTCCAATCCCATGATGTCTCTTTTTCCTGAAAGAACTATCACTAGTAGAAAACAGGGCTTTGGTCCAGGCCAGGTCAGCCCATTAGTCCCGGTTCAGTCCAGAACCGGGACCAATGTGGGCATTGGTCCCGGTTCGTGAGCCCAGGGGGGCGGCCGGGCCACGTGGGCCATTGGTCCCGGTTCATCTGGACCTTTTGGTCCCGGTTGGTGGGATGAACCGGGACCAATGGGCCTCGCTCCTGGCCCACCACCATTGGTCCCGGTTCGTGGCTTGAACTGGGACCAAAGGCTTCCCTTTAGTCCCGGCTCATGTCACCAACCGGGACCAATGAGGTGCCTATATATACCCCTCGCTCGCGAGCAGAGCACCCCAGTGCTCTGTTTTTATCTGGCCGAGGGGGAGAGGGCTTTGTGGTGCTCTAGCTCACCTCCTATGCACATGAGGTGTTCGATGGAATGCCCGAGCCACACTACTTAAGCTTTCTCCTCTCGAAGCTCGACCTCCAAGCTCCGTTTTCCTCGAGATTTGTCTAGATTTAGCGGTCCATCACGCCTCGTCCCCATCTTCACCGCCGTCGATCACCCGCGCCGATCTCATCATCGACACCATCATGGTGAGCCTCTTGTTCTTATCTTCTTTCTGAAAGGAAAAATATTCTTACTTGAATGTTTAGATAGATACTTGTATCATCTTCTTACATTTATTATTGCATCTTATATAGTGTGATGGTTTTGGTATCCGCCCACGTGGGCCCTCGTCCAGTCTATGATTCGGATGTGGTATGTATATTATCTTTATAACTATTGGTTCATTTATTGTTTATGAAAATTATGCCGACCAACGTGACATAGATTTTATTTATCTAGGATATATGTGAATCGGAAATGCCAACCGACCCTATTGTCGAGAGGTTAAATTTAGTTGAAGAAGAAAACAATTTGTTGAAGGAAAAAATAAAAAAATTGAGGAGGAGAAGATGATATTGGAGTTGCATGTTGCGGATGTCGTCGATGATCACAAGATCAAGATGGATGCAATGCGCTTGAAGATTAGAAAGATTAGAAAATATGCCATTCATACGGAGGCTTGGTATCATTATGCCGTTGGATCAATTGTTACCTTGGTTGCGATTATGATCGCATTTGTTTTCGCATTGAAATATTTTACATAGTTTCAATGTATGGTTTAATTAATTAGATGCTCTAGAGAGCTATATGTTGTTAGATGAGAACTATGTATGCACTTTGGTTTTAATGTGATGATGAACTTCTATTAATTTGGACACTTAATTATATATAATGCACGCAGATGAACCGGCAATGGATGTACGGTGACAAACACGCCCGCGAGTACATTAAGGGCGTGCATGAGTTTCTCGATGCGGCTGAGGCAAACAAGCAGAATGGTTTTATGTGTTGTCCATGCACTGAATGTGGGAATACGAGGTCTTACTCTAACCGGAAAATCCTTCACTCCTACCTACTTTACAAGGGTTTCATGCCACACTATAATGTTTGGACGAGGCACGGAGAAATAGGGGTTATGATGGAAGACGGTGAAGAAGAAGACTACGATGACAACTATGTGCCCCCTGAATATGGTGATGCTGCAACGGGGGGAGCTGGTGAAGATCAAGAGGAACCAGACGATGTGCCCAATGATGCTGCAACGGGTGAAGCTGCTGAAGATCAAGAGGAACCAGACGATGTGCCCGATGATGATGATCTCCGCCGGGTCATTGTCAATGCAAGGACGCAATGCGAAAGTCAAAAGGAGAAGCTGAAGTTCGATCGGATGTTAGAGGATCACAAAAAAGGGTTATACCCCAATTGCGAAGATGGCAACACAAAGCTCGGTACCATACTGGAATAGCTATAGTGGAAGGCAGAGAATGATGTGGCTGACAAAGGATTTGAGAAGCTACTAAAAATATTGAAGAAGAAGCTTCCAAAGGATAACGAATTGCCCGACAGTACATACGCGGCAAAGAAGGTCGTATGCCCTCTAGGATTGGAGGTGGAGAAGATACATGCATGCCCTAATGACTGCATCCTCTACCGCGGTGCATACAAGGATCTGAACGCATGCCCGGTATGCGGTGCATTGCGGTATAAGATCAGACGAGATGACCCTGGTGATGTTGACGGCGAGCCCCCCAGGAAGAGGGTTCCTGCGAAGGTGATGTGGTATGCTCCTATAATACCACGGTTGAAACATCTGTTCAAAAACAAAGAGCATGCCAAGTTGGTGCGATGGCACAGTGAGAATCGAAATAAAGATGGGAAGTTGAGAGCACCCGCTGACGGGTCGCAGTGGAGAAAAATCGAGAGAAAGTGCTGGGATGAGTTTGCAAAGGACACAAGGAATGTATGTTTTGCTTTAAGCGCGGATGGCATTAATCCTTTCGGGCAGCAGAGCAGCAATCACAGCACCTGGCCCGTGACTCTATGTATGTATAACCTTCCTCCTTGGATGTGCATCAAGCGGAAGTTCATTATGATGCCAGTTCTCATCCAATGCCCTAAGCAATCTGGCAACGAAATTGATGTGTACCTAAGGCCATTAGTTGAAGAACTTTTACAGCTGTGGAATGAAAACGGTGTACGCACGTGGGATGAGCACAGACAGGAGGAATTTAACCTTAAGGCATTGCTGTTCGTGACCATCAATGATTGGCCCGCTCTCAGTAACCTTTCAGGACAGACAAACAAAGGTAACCACGCATGCACGCACTGTTTAGATGACACTGAAAGTATATACATGGACAAATGTAGGAAGAATGTGTACCTGGGCCATCGTCGATTTCTTCCGACCAACCATCAATGTCGAAAGAAAGGCAAGCATTTCAAAGGCGAGGCAGATCACCGAAAGAAGCCCGCCATGCGCACCGGTGATCACGTGCTTGGTATGGTCAATGATTTACACTATGTAATCTTTGGAAAGGGTCCCGGTGGACTAGCTGTTCCGAATGACGCTGAGGGACACGCACCCATGTGGAAGAAGAAATCTATATTTTGGGATATACCCTACTGGAAAGACGTAGAGGTCCGCTCCACAATCGACGTGATGCACGTGACGAAGAACCTTTGCGTGAACCTGCTAGGCTTCCTGGGCGTGTATGGGAAGACAAAAGATACACCTGAGGCACGGGAGGACCTGCAACGTTTGCACGAAGAATACGGCATGCCTCCGAAGCAGTATAAAGGTCCTGCCAGCTACGCTCTTACGAAAGAAGAGAAAGAAATCTTCTTTGAATGCCTGCTCAGTATGAAGGTCACGACTGGCATCTCGTCGAATATAAAGGGAATAATAAATATGCCAGAGAAAAAGTTTTAGAACCTAAAGTCTCATGACTGCCACGTGATTATGACGCAACTGCTTCCGGTTGCATTGAGGGGGCTTCTACCAGAAAACGTCCGATTAGCCATTGTGAAGCTATGTGCATTCCTCAATGCAATCTCTCAGAAGGTGATCGATCCAGAAATCGTACCGAGGCTAAGGAGTGATGTGGCGCAATGTCTTGTCAGTTTCGAGCTGGTGTTCCCACCATCCTTCTTCAATATCATGACGCACGTCCTAGTTCATCTAGTCGACGAGATTGTCATCCTGGGGCCCGTATTTCTACACAATATGTTCCCCTTTGAGAGGTTCATGGGAGTCCTAAAGAAATATGTCTGTAACCACGCTAGGCCAGAAGGAAGCATCTCCATGGGCCATCAAACAGAGGATGTTATCGGGTTTTGTGGTGACTTCATTCCTGGCCTGAAGAATATAGGTCTCCCTAAATTGCGGTATGAGGGGAGACTGACTGGAAAAGGCACTCTTGGAAGAGACTCAATAATATGCAGGGACAGATATTCTTGGTCTCAAGCACACTACACAGTTCTACAGAACTCTACCTTGGTGACCCCGTATGTCGATGAACACAAGAATAGTCTGCGCTCCAAACACCCGGAGCAGTGCGACGACTGGATTACATGTGAACACATCAGGACTTTCAGCAGTTGGTTGGAAACACGTCTCAGAGGTGACAACACTGTTTGTGATGAGTTGTACTTGTTGTCCAGGGGACCATCTTTGACTGTATTGACTTACAAAGGATACGACATAAATGGGAATACATTTTACACGATCGCCCAAGATCAAAAGAGCACCAACCAAAACAGCGGTGTCCGCTTTGATGCAGCAACCGAGAGCGGAAAGGACACATATTATGGTTACATAGTGGACATATGGGAACTTGACTATGGACCTGATTTTAAGGTCCCTTTGTTTAAGTGCAAATGGGTCAATCTGTTAGGCGGCGGGGTACAGGTAGACCCACAGTACGGAATGACAACAGTGGATCTGAAAAATCTTGGGTACACTGACGAACCATTCGTCCTAGCCAATGATGTGGCACAGGTTATCTATGTGAAGGACATGTCTACCAAACCGAGAAAAAGAAAACATAAGGAAGCGAATACATCATACGATGAGACAAAGCGCCACATAGTTCTTTCAGGAAAAAGGGACATCCTGGGAGTGGACGGCAAGACAGACATGTCTGAAGATTATGAAAAGTTTCATGAAATTCCTCCCTTCAGTGTCAAGGCTGACCCAAGCATCCTGATAAACAATGAAGATTATCCATGGTTACGGCGCAATAAGCAAATGACACAAGCGAAGAAAAAGTGAAGACTTTCTCCCGCAACTATTATGATGATTCCATGCCAACTTTGTAACACACGAACATGCTACCATTGTCCGTTTTGTACATGCACATGCTATGTGGGTGAAATTATGATACCATCCCAACTTTCAACATTTTCAGAGTTCATTCGAAAGTGATTGTCCATTTTGTACATGAAGTGCATCAAGTTTTCTCTATAAGCGCATCTATTCTCATTTTTTAGTAAGTTAATCACAAACTTGTGATTCAAACAATTTTCAAAGAATTTAAATTTTAACTATTCAAATTTGAAAACTAATGGCACTAACAGAAAGTTTATAATTTTTCTAAAACTAATGGCACTAACAAAAAGTTTATAATTTTGCTAACCTAAAAGCAAACAGAATTAAAAATTAAAGCAAAAAACAAAAGAAAATAAATAATGCAAAAAACAAATCAAATAACAGGAAAAAACTATTTTTATAGTAAAGTTAATCACAAAATAAAATAAATAAAGCAACAAAGAAAACAAAAAAACTAAAAAAGTGTTTTCAAATTTGAAAA
>NC_057812.1:708508048-708520890 GCF_018294505.1 Triticum aestivum | reverse complement strand
GTCCCGGTTGGTGCCACCAACCGGGACCAAAGGCCTCTGCTTCCCGCCCTTTCGGCTGCTGAAAAGAGACCTATGGTCCCGGTTGGTGGCACGAACCGGGACCATAGGTGTGCATTGGTCACGGTTCGTGCCACGAACCAGGACCATTGCTCTGGGTATATAAGGTAGCACTTGTGAAAATTTCGCCAACCGCTCCCATTCGCCCCCGACGCCGCTAGGCCGTTCGTCATTGTTGTCGCCGCCCCGAGCCCGTCGTCGCCCGCTCCCCGTCGCCGTCGGCCCGCGCCGCCGCCGGCCTTCTCCCCATCGCTGCGTGCGCCGTCGCCGGCCTCCTCCTCGTTGTTGCGTGCGCCATCTCCGGCCCCCTCCCCGTCGCCCCGCGCCACGTTGCCGGCCTCCCCCGCATCGTTGCCGGCCTCCTCCCCGTCGCGCCCTCAATGAGCTCCCCGCCCCTTCCCATCAATCCCTGTCGCTCTGACCATCGCCGCCGCCACCGCTACTCTCTGTGTGTGATAAAAATTTTCATATGTGTATGTATATGGTCATATGTATTTGGATTTGGCTATGTATGTATGTATATGCTCATATGTATGTACGTATGTATGTATATGCTCTCTGTATATGGATTTGGCTATGTATATGCTCTCTGTATATGCTCATATGTATGTATGTTCATATAGCATTTTTTCTATATATGAATTATTTTTTTGTTCATGGATATATGCTAAAGAAAACGAGGGGGGTGATAGATGATGATGAGGGGTCGAGAGGGGGATGAGAGGTCGAGAGGGGTCGAGGGGAGAAAAAAATGTTATCAGGGACGAGGGTCGTCGAGGGGTCGAGAGAGGGACGAGGGGTCGAGAGGGGTACGAACCGGGACCAATACTCTGTGTATATAAGCATGACTTAGGAAGAAGAAGAGGAGAGGAATAAGAGGAGAAATAAATAAGAAGAAGAAAAAAGAAGAAAAAGAAGAGTAGAAGAAGAAAGGAATAGTGGAGAAGAAGAGAAAATAGAATATATTCTATTTGTTCTTCTTCTCCTCTTTTTTTTCTTCTTTTTTTTCTTGGATCTTCTCCTCTAGCTATTCCTTTCTTCTTCTCCTCTTTTTTTTTCTTCTTCTTCTTCTTAATTTTTATCGGGAACGAGGGTGTCGAGGATCACCGAGGGGTCAAGGGTCAGGAACTAGGGTAGAGGGTCGAGGGATCGAGGGTCGAGGGTTCCAGGGTCGTCTAGGGGTCGAGGGTTCCAGGGTCGTCGAGGGTTCGAGGGGTCGAGGATCGCCGAGGGGTCGAGAGAGGTTTCCTAGTGTCAAAGTATTGAAGAAATCCATGACTTCATCATTAGCTGGAAGTAACCAGGGCATGACGAAGTCCTCCAAAGTTATTTTGGAATGGTGTCCCGGATAGGATAATTTGCCTTTTTGTATGAATTTCAACAAAGGCCTTCAAAATAATGATATTTGGAAGGTCCTTGCTGAACTTTGTACCAAAAAGCGAATTATCCTATCTAGGACTCCATTCCAAAATAACTTTGGAGAGCTTCATACCATCATGCACCTGTTACTTTCGCCTAATGATGAAGACATGGTTTTGTTGAATCCTTTGACACCAGGCAACCTCCCGACCCCTCGGCGATCCTCTAGAACATGAGAGGAAGAAGAGGATCGCTGAGGGGTCGAGGGTTCCAGGGTCGTCGAGGGTTCGAGGGGTCGAGGATCGCCGAGGGGTCGAGAGAGAGATTTCCTAGTGTCAAAGTATTGAAGAAATCCATGGCTTCATCATTAGCCGGAAGTAACCAGGGCATGACGAAGTCCTCCAAAGTTATTTTGGAATGGTGTCCTGGATAGGATAATTTGCCTTTTTGTATGAATTTCAGCAAAGGCCTTCCAAATAACGATATTTGGAGGTTCTTGCTGAACTTTGTACCAAAAAGCGAATTATCCTATCTAGGACTCCGTTCCAAAATAACTTTGGAGAGCTTCGTACCATCATGCACCTATTACTTTCGCCTAATGATGAAGACATGGTTTTGTTGAATCCTTTGACACTAGGCAACCTCCCGACCACTCGGCGATCCTCTCGAACATGAGAGGAAGAAGAGGATCGCCGAGGGGTCGAGGGTTCCAGGGTTGTCGAGGGTTCAAGGGGTCGAGGATCGCCGAGGGGTCGAGAGAGAGATTTCCTAGTGTCAAAGTATTGAAGAAATCCATGGCTTCATCATTAACCGGAAGTAACCAGGGCATGACAAAGTCCTCCAAAGTTATTTTGGAATGGTGTCCCGGATCGGATAATTTGCCTTTTTGTATGAATTTCAGCAAAGGCCTTCCAAATAACGATATTTGGAAGGTTCTTGCTGAACTTTGTACCAAAAAGTGAATTATCGTATCTAGGACTCCGTTCCAAAATAACTTTGGAGAGCTTCGTACCATCATGCACCTGTTACTTTTGCCTAATGATGAAGACATGGTTTTTTTGAATCCTTTGACACTAGGAAACCTCCCGACCCCTCGGCGATCCTCTCGAACATGAGAGGAAGAAGAGGATAAAAAAAGAAGAGGAAGAAGAAAAAAAAAGAGGAGAAGAAAGAATAGAGGAGTTCTCCTTCTCTTTTTTTTCTTCTTCTTCCTCGTTTTTTATCGGGAACGAGGGTTGTCGAGGGACATATAGATGTAGTGTTGTCGTTGTCGATATTTACCCCTCCCGATAGCTTCAACATGTGGTGGTGGTGGGGGGGGGGTCGATATTACCCCCTCCTTGAAGCGTTCTCGAGGCCACCCCAAACCCTTGAAGCATTGTCGAGGCCACCCCAAACCCTAGAGAAGCAGCGTCGAGGCCACTAATTAATATATATGATTCCTTACTATGATTAGGTAGCTAGTTCTACGTTTGGCACTAATATATCCATCTGTCTACAGAAGACCCTGAGGTGTCTTATGTCAATGATATGCAAAAAAATGATCTTTGGACTGAGCTGAAGTCAAATTTCACCCTACCGCCAGAGAATAATCCAGAGAACCCAGTTAAAGAGCAATTAATCAAGTCTTTTGCTCTTAAGAGGATGGCAGAACTATTCAGGAGGTGGAAGAAAGAGCTGAATAAGTTTGTCGAAAATAATGAGACACCAGAATTCAAGGGCAGATATGAGAATATCAGAGATCACTGGCCCGCATTTGTGGGCCACAAGACATCAGAAAAGAGTAAGAAGATGTCGGTGACAAACAAGCAAAATGCTGCGAAGAAGAAGCTTCACCATTGCACGGGGTCAGGTGGCTACCTCGTAGCCCGGCCTGAGTGGGCCAAGATTGAGAATGATCTGGTTGATAAAGGGATCGAACCAGAGACAATTAGCTGGACAGACCATTGCCGGACTTGGTTCTTCGGGGCTGGCGGAACCTTGGACCCTGTAACAGGGAAGTGCATTTGGACGAACGATCAAATGGACATACCAGTCAGGAAGCTTAAGCAGTATATCGAAGCAGCGCAGCAAGGGAAGTTCTTTCCAGACAGAGAGAACGACGAGCTCACAATGGCCCTCAGGAATCCTGAGCAACCTGGACGGACACGAGGCACGCCAGGTTCCATTCCGTGGAAGGTTGGGTTTTCGGACGCAGGCGGTTACAAATCCCATCATAGGAGGAAAAAAGTGCAGCAGACCCAAATGCAGGCGCTGCAAGCAAGCGTAGACGCGATAGAGGAACGAGAAGCAAATCGCAGCAAACGTACTGCTGAAGTTTCCCCCGAAGCTACCCCGCCATCTCAGCGCAAAAGCAGCGTGGCTTCCACCGAGCTGCTTCAGCCGGAGCATGCCTTGACGTGGATGCTATCACGGAGTCTCAAAATTGCCACCTTATGACGCAATGGATGAATTTGAAGGTCAAGGCGGCTGTTGGCTCTGTTTATCCTACTGAACCCAGCGCAACTTTTCATTGCCGGCCGATTCCAGAAGGATATGCTAGGGTGATGGTGGATGAAATAACGGAGGGATTTGAGGACCTCCAGCTTGACCACCCTACCGGTGAAGGGGAGACTCGACTGGGGTTTGCTCTAAAGACTCCATGCCTATGGCGGAAGGAGCTCATCAACCTTCCGAACTGGACACCTCCGCCTCCTCCTCCTCCTTCGGCGAGTCAGGGCACTCCGCCTCCTCCACAGCCTCCTCCTCCGGCGAGTGACGATCAGGGCCCTCGGCCGGCTCCTTATCCGGCGCGTGGCGGCACTCCGCCTGCGTCGGCGCGCCCGAGCAGCCAGCCTCCTCCTTCTCTGCCTCGTCAGCAAGGGCGGAAGAGACCCGCCGCCGCTCCAGTAGCTGCTCCGGTGCATCGTAGTCCTTCTCCTCTGCCTCGTAAGCAAGTAAAGAAGAAAACCGCTTCGTCTTCTCGGCCGGCGTCTAGCAGTACAACCAGAGGCGGGAGGACATACAGATTCGGTCCTTCTCTGAAGAGTCCACAGAAGTTACCATACGAGAGGACCCTGGAGGAGAATGCGAAGATCGCGCGAACCGAAGTGGATGACTAGTTTCAAGGGTTGAAAGCAAAGAGACATCCACCTCCGGAGGAGAAGGTAGATCCGGTGAAAGTGAAGCGCACTCTGGCTGCCCTGGCAAAACCACCCAAGTCTCCGCTGAAAGGCAACTATGAGCGCATTATTGCAAAGACATGGGCCGAAGCGGAACGGTCAGGAAGTACAGTTAGTGATCAAAGGCTGAAAGAACGACGAGCAGATGGGAAACAAATTGCCCAGCTCAGCGAACAAGCGAAGCAATCGTGCCCCCCGCTCAAGGTGCCTGGCGACATCGTCGATCCAAGGATGGTGCCCGGTTATGGAAATGTTGACGATTACTTGCCCGATGATGTACATTATGATCCCATGGAGGTGCAGATACACAGATACGAGTACGGGAAGCCTCTCGTCAAAGATGAAAAATCTTTAACAACGATGATGCGAAGATTACATGATTGGTACTTGAAAATCTAGAGAGAGTCTAGGGGGAGGAGTACTTTGTATGCGAGAGTTAAACCGGAGCATGACCTCGTTGGAATTGAACTGTTGCCTATTCCATTTGAGGAGTTCTATCAGTTTTTCAATCAATTGGCCCTCGATAACACAACGATCACCTGCTACTGTCTGTAAGTACTACTACTTTTTTCATTAAGTCTCTCTATATAGCTCATCTCTTTCATTGCATGTATTTATAATTATCCTCACTATATTATGCAGATTGAAGATCACGGAATTGAAGAAAAGACAAATCGGTGATAGTGGGTTCGTTAACACATATCTCATAGATGCAACTGAGGTTAAACATCATCCCAAAGATACCGAGGCCAACTTGCTACGATCATTCAAAAAAATGAAAACAAAGATATAATACTCTTTCCTTACAACTTCAAGTGAGTGTTACTGTCTTGTGCATATTCGGTTTCCCTTATATATTAGTCCAGGTTATAGTAATGTAATTGATGAGTTATGCATGCATGTGCAGTTTCCACTATATTCTCCTAGAGATTAGGCTTGAGCAGGGAGTAGTAACTGTCTTGGACTCTAAACGAAAAGATCCCCAGGAGTATGCAGACATGACTGAAATCCTCAAGAAGTAAGTTAAATCGATCATTATCAACCATATCAGCAACTTTGTTCATTTTCTGATATCAAGTAATTGTTTTCTTTGTCCGGCAGGGTTTGGAGAAAATTCACCAGAAAAGTTCCGGGACTGCCGAAGGAGCTGGAATTTAGACACCCGAAAGTAAGTACTATAGTAGCATGTTCCGCGCATCTCCTAGTGATTCAAGCGCTAGTTTCATCAATACCATTTAGCATTCTTGCTTATCAATTTGATTGACCTCTATTTCTTGTAAAGTGGTTGTGGCAGGAACAAGGGAATGATTTCTATGGATACTACGTCTGTGAGTCCATCCGCCACACGACCTGTGAGCGGGGCGGGTACTCTGACGAACAATATGAAGTACGTAAGTAACAACATTCACAATTTTATTTTATTACCATCATTTGTGTTGAGTTTCATTCATTCATATATATATGTATTGACCCCCTTCTTCAAATTAGATGTTTCGGAAGCGGGATGAACTCCTAGCACCAGCTCGCATGCGAGCAATTAAAGAGGAATTGGCGGCATTCTTTCTTGACCACGTGATCGCTGAAGACGAAGAATACTATGTGGACCATGAGTCCGTATGATTATATTTGTAAGAGATAATTATTGTATATATGTAGCCGGTAGTGTCGGATAGATATACGAGAACTTGTTGTTCGACCAATCTCTCGGAGAAGGAGAGGTGGTCGATATCACTTCTCTCTGTATGCATATATGTCCATGACGGTCTTCTGTTTCCTTCGTTTGCTTACTAGCTAGCTAGCGTGTCTAGTCCTCTCTATATGTATGTATAGTACGTAGCATCGACCAAGCACGGACATAAGAGAGGACACTTCTCTCTATTAATTATAGCTAGCTAACACAATATATGAAACACCTAAATTAACCCCCCAAAACCCCCAAACCCCCCCCCCCTTTCAAAACAAAAAACAAAAACCCCAGCCACAGAAATGCTGACGTGTGGATGCCTATTGGTCCCGGTTAGTGCCACCAACCGGGACCAAAGGGTCTCCTGCCTGGGCTCCGCGCACAGGCCACGTGGAGGCCCATCAGTCCCGGTTCTGGATTAAACCGGGACTAAAGGGACAGGGCATTAGTACCGACACTTTAGTCCCGGTTCAGGAACCGGGACTAAAGGCCCTTATGAACCGGGACAACAGGCCCTTTTTCTACCAGTGTATGTGGCGCTTTGGCTCATCGTATGATGTATTCACTTCCTTATCTTTCTTTTTCTTGGTTTGGTAGACATGTTCTTCACATAGAAAACCTGCGCCACATTATTGGCTCAGACGAATGGTTCGTCTATGTACCCAAGATTGTTTAGATCCACTGTTGCCATTCTGTACAGTGGGTCTACCTGCACCCTGCCTCCTGATAGATTGACCCATTTGCACTGAAACAAAGGGACCTTAAAATCATGTCTGTAGTCAAGTTCCCATATGTCCACTATGTAACCATAATATGTGTCCTTTCCCCTCTTGGTTGCAGCATCAAAGCAGACACCGCTGTTTTCATTGGTGCTCTTTTGATCTTGGGCGATCGTGTAAAATGTATTCTCATTTATCTCGTACCCTTTGTAAGTCAATACAGTCGAAGATGGTCCCTAGGCCAATGAGTACAGCTCATCAGAAACAGTGTTGTCACCCCTGAGACGTGTTTGCAACCAACTGCCGAAAGTCCTGATGTGTTCACATGTTATCCAGTCATCACACTGCTCCAGGTGTTTGGAGCGTAGAATGTTCTTGGGTTCATCGACATACACAGTCACCAAGGTAGAGTCCTGTAGAACTGTGTAGTGTGCTTGAGACCAAGAATGCAAGTCCCTACATATTATTGAGTCCCCTCCTAGCATGCCTTTTCCATTCAGTATCCCCGCATATCGCGATTGAGTGAGACCAATCTTCTTAAGGCCAGGAATGAATTCAACACAAAACCCAACGACATCCTCTGTTTCATGGCCCATGGCGATGCTTCCTTCTGGCCTAGCGCGGTTACAGACATATTTCTTTAGGACTCCCATGAACCTCTCAAAGGGGAACATATTGTGTAGAAATACAGGGCCTAGAACGACAATCTCGTCGACTAGATGAACTAGGACGTGCGTCATGATATTAAAGAAGGATGATGGGAACACTAGCTCGAAACTGACAAGACATTGCGCCACATCAGTCCTTAACGTTGGTAGGATTTCTGGATCGATCACCTTCTGAGAGATTGCATTGAGGAATGCACATAGCTTCACAATGGCTAATCGAACATTTTCCGGTAGAAGCCCCATCAATGCAACCGAAAGCACTTGCGTCATAATCACGTGGCAGTCATGAGACTTTAGATTCTGGAACTTTTTCTCTGGCATATTTATTATTCCCTTTATATTTGAGGAGAAACCAGACGGGACCTTCATACTAAGCAGGCATTCAAAA
Source organism: Triticum aestivum (assembly GCF_018294505.1). Taxonomy (NCBI): domain Eukaryota; kingdom Viridiplantae; phylum Streptophyta; class Magnoliopsida; order Poales; family Poaceae; genus Triticum; species Triticum aestivum. The sequence goes on along the minus strand of NC_057812.1, from coordinate 708,512,854 downwards.
AAGATTTCCTTCTATTCTTTGGTAAGAGCGTAGCTGGCAGGACCTTCACACTGCTTTGGAGGCATGCCGTCTTTTTCGTGCACACGTTGCTGGTCCTCCCGTGCCTCCGGTGTATCTTTTGTCTTCCCATACACGCCCAACAAGCCTAGCAGGTTCACGCAAAGATTCTTCATCACGTGCGTCACATCGATTGAAGAACGGACCTCTACGTCTCTCCAGTAGGGTAGGTCCCAAAATATAGATTTCTTCTTCCACATGGGTGTACGTCCCTCAACGTCATTTAGAAAAGATAGTCCACCGGGACCCTTTCCAAAGATTACTTGTAAATCATGACCATAGCAAGTATGTGATCACCGGTATGGATGGCGGGCTTCTTCTGGTGATCTGCCTCACCTTTGAAATGCTTGCCTTTCTTTCGAGATTGATGGTTGGTAGGAAGAAATCAACGATGCCCCAGGTGAGGGAGTCGTGGACTAAGGGGTCCTCGGGCGTTCGTCCTGTTATCCATGGGCCGAACTGATGGGCTGTGAAGACATGAAGATCGAAGAATGCACCGTGTCCGGATTGGACTCTACTTGGCGTGGAAGGCAAGGTTGGCGATCGAAGATTCCTTCTTATGTAACCGACTCCATGTAAACCCTAGATCCCCTCGGTGTCTATATAAACCGAAGGGGATAGTCCGGAGAGGAGAACATATATACTCATTACCATACCTACATAGGCTAGGATTCTAGGGTTTAGCCATTACAATCTCATGGTAGATCAACTCTTGTAACACTCATACTCATCAATATCAATCAAGCAGGACGTAGGGTATTACCTCCATAGAGAGGGCCCGAACCTGGGTAAACATTGTGTCCCCTGTCTCCTGTTACCATCGATCCTAGACGCACAGTTCGGGACCCCCTACCCGAGATCCGCCGGTTTTGACACTGACATTGGTGCTTTCGTTGAGAGTTCCACTATGCCATCAACAGAAGGCTCGATGGCCCCTTCGATCATCAGTAACGACATTGTCCAGGGAGAAACCTACCTCCTTGGACAGATCTTCGTATTCAGCGGCTTCGTACTGCATGCCAACAAGTTTGGCCATCTGGAGCAGATCGAAAGCTACGCCCCTGGCCATCAGGTCAGATTCGGAAGCTTGAATTACGTCGCGGACATCCGGGGAGATTTGATGTTCGACAGATTCAAGACCGCGGCAACCGCTCCCCATTGCCTCGAGGAACATGGCCTAAACCTGCCATCGGGCTGCATCTAGGAGATAGCTCCTGTAGAAGCTCTGGCCTTAAAACCGGAGCATATCAAGTCTCCCGAAGATGGGAAGCTCGACCCCATCACGGGGGCTACCGATTTAGCGGCGATGGAGCCACACGGAGATTCCACTTCATACGGTATCTGCATCAATGGAACCTCGGACTCGCCTCCGACGCCGAACTCCAAACCCTACGAGCACGCGTAGACCGAACTCGATCGGTTATCGATCTGCAAGTTTAGCGCCGCAGATGTCTTCCAACAGTCGCCCATGGGCGACATGCTAAACTCTCTAAAAATCCTATCCCTACCAGACGACCCGTCTACGAACTATGTTCGGTTCGAACTTACGGCGGACAACGGAGAATTTTGCTTCCCACCCGCCACCCACTTCATAGCCACTGTTAAAGATGTAACCAACACACCCGATCCCCGCACCGAAGACATCGACGGTATGGACGATGATGAGGGGCAAGGCCAGAGCTTACTACCCGCTAGACATGGGACATGCACTTCCTGGTATGACGTGTGTATAATAGACACACCATACGGCGCTCTCGACTATATGAGAGGAGAATCGGGTCGAGGATAAACCGCCTGGTACACAGCCCGAACACCGGCGCTCTGGGCCTCATTGCCCAAGAGAAGACACTGCCAGCACCAGAAAAGACAACACTCCGGACAACGAAGACCCTGTTGAGGTAGAATCTGAGCAGGTGGAACATGAAGACGAGCAAGACAGCCCTGACGAACATGCCACATGTGGGGACACGGAGGAGAGCAACTATCTCCCCCTCTCTGAGGAGGAGGAGATCCTCGGCAACGAGGATTTTACTGTGCCAAAGGAACCTCTCGAGCAGGAGCGCTTTGAACACCGGCTTATCACTACTAGGGAAAAGCCTAGCAGCAGCGCGGGTTTTCGGCCTTTTAGTAGCGCGGGGGCCGGCGCTACTAATAAGGTGCTACAGGTAACGTATAGCAGTAGCGCAGGTCCACCCGCGCTACTGCTACACAAGTGTTGCAACAGCACGCTTAAAGGAACTTCGGTGCTGCTAATAGCTATAGCGCGCTTCCCCTGTGCGCGCTACTGCTACAACCGCGCTACTGCTAACTTTTCTCCACTCACTACTGCTAATTTTAGTAGTTTTTTGTTTTTTTCGGCATATTTGTTTTGTATTTGAACAGGCTTTATAGAAGAATCTTTAGCACATACAAATGTCATCATGATACACATACAAATGCCTGCGAGACTACAAATGTAATCATAGCATATACATACAAATAGTCTCGTCATAATCATCATCCAACACAAAGTGGTATCTTGTGATCATCTCGAAAATAGCGATACATGCAAGTCTCGAATACTTGCAACTACAACGTCATCCATCTAAACAAAGGTATACGCGAGAAGAGCTATCACTATGAGTGAGAGCGGAACTATGCAGTACATGAGATGGCGGTTACGAGTCCTCTCTCGCGCTAGCGTGAACCTCAAGTAACTAGCTTCTCCTTCTTGTCTGCTTTTGAAGCCTTTATGGCTGGCGTCTGAGAACCCATTCACTTGCGCCTGACACTCATGCCACTCGTTGTACACCCCCGGAACCTTCCCTTTGTACATGACATAGCAGTTCCAGCTCGCCATCAAGAAACTAGGTACCTGTTAGAGATGCATGTTCATGAAGAGGATGTACAATCATATATATGCAAAAAATATATTAGAGAACACCAAAAAAGAAAGGGTTAGCAACTAGAAGCAACATACAGTACGCAAATTAATTAACTAGAGGTACGCAGGTCATCGTACGCAAACTAACAAAGTAGCGTTACGCAAGTTCGGCAGGGATCATGGACATCACAAAGTTGCATCGCTACAAATAGTATATAAGTTCAACCGACACATATCATCATCATCGGCATCATAAATCACTAGAAGTTCCATCCTTCCATATCATCGAGGATGGACCCTAGCTTCTTGAACGGCGTGAGGTCTAGACGTTGCATGACTATGCGAGTTCAGACGTCAGCTCGCGATATAGGGCCGTGGTGGAACATCCCCTTCTCATCGACGACTTCTTTCATGATGATCGTCGCAATGTCGCTTTGGATGTGAAAGAAGTCATCTATAAGTTTATAATCCGCTTCTCCATGAGATTCTAGCCACTTGTGGATATGATCATCATTTCTGCTTCTCATGCGAAGCTTTTGGTGATCCGTGTTGAACTGAATCATGAGATGGAGGATGTACAATCCATCCTTCTTGCTTGGTTTTGGGACTTGGATGCAGGAGAAGTTAGTTTTATGCGTGAAACCCATCTTCTTGTTCCTTTGTTTCCTGATCTGCATGTGGCCACCTCTAAAGCTGAAGCCTTGGAGAGCATCATCTAGAATATTCATTATGTGGGTGTAGTCTTTTTTCTCGTAGTCTCTGGAAGGGTCAAAATACACGGAGTGGGAGACTTGCGGATAAAGAACGATAAGGACGGCGCGCCCGTTGCTGCGGGGAAAAGACACCTCAAATTTTTCCCCATATAGAGAGAAGGAATGATTGAAATGTATGAAAGGGTTGTTCGAAACTGACTTACTTTGGATGATAAGGCACGAGGACAATTTCCCGGTCCTTATTCTATATCATGAAGTTTTGGAGGTAGTCCCTAGCAGTTTCACGCTCAAAGTCGCTGAGACTCAAGAAAGACTCGTGCATGTAGTACGGATCCGCCACATAGATTTGCGAGACTTCTTCACTGTTCATGACAGAGCTCATATGTAGCGCAAAAAGGCGGACGATTGTAAGTCACAAGTCGTCCAATCCCTAGTTTGTTTGGTTTTCGTATCCTCTGGCTCTTATGCCTCTTTTTGGTACCGGCATCGGTCTCGGCGCCGCCATCAGTGCCGGCGCCGTCGGTGTCGGTGTCGGTGTCAGTACCATCATCGAGGCGGACCTGCAAACCTTTCTTAGCAATCAAAAAGTCGAGGTAGTCTTGTTCACCCTCATAATCCATCTGGTCTGCATCTTGGTCAGAATGCCCAGTTTCTTCGTTGTTCGACATGTTTCCTATGATTAAGTGTCCTCATTTATTTCTAAAAGTATGAATAAATGAGAAATGAGATAAAAAGAAATCTATGTGCCAGCACTCGATATGCCAACTATGTAGCACAAATCATGCCTTTATTCACGGGAAATTTCGGCATGACCTTTGCTAAAAAATGGACATATCGAGCGCCTGAAATTCACCGGAACGGAAATGAATCAACATTCCGGCGTAACATAGGCAACTCGGATCATTTACCAAAACATGACATGTCCAAAACATGACATATCCACATATCACATGTCCAGTTCAAATTTGCATATAAATTTAGCAAATTTTGAAACCTATCTAAATTCATAACTAAATAGATAACCTAATTAACATAACTAAAACCTAAGTAAATTAACCCTAGCTAGCAGAGAGAGAGCGGGCGTGGTTTACAGAGGGTGCAGGGCGAGGAGGCAGGCCCGACGACGTCCGAGGTTGGGAGGGGAGGAAGCATAGGAGGGAGGCGAGGGCCGAC